>NC_087211.1:24152384-24162866 GCF_015104395.2 Macrobrachium nipponense | reverse complement strand
ATCTCCTAACCTAAGTTATGTATGACTTCAAGATCTCCTAACCTAACCTTTTAACCGTATACCTCTTCCATACTAAAACACTTCCTTGTCCTAACCCATGTATTCTTACACTTGTACACTGCCTTTTCACTTCCAAATCGCATTCTCTCAAGTTCACTTCACCAATGACCCACTCACAAGAAAAGCTTGTGACCCTGTGTCAAACCAAAACCACAGTACTTCCTATCATTTATTCTGACAAATGTCACATTTCCCTTGAGCCTCATGTATCATACACACATTCACTACGACTCCACCTGGTTATCCACATCACAATTATCCATCACCAAACATCCTCAGTTATTTCCCCATTCCGCAACTCTGACTCAAATCCCCTACACAGGCCCTTTTTGTAACCAAACCAATTACAACCATGTTCCATACACTGAATCATCAAAACCCCATGTTCATTACCAGTACTCACCGTTCCTCCATACTCAACTGGTCTGTCCTATCCAAAATACAAAAACACTTTTATTCCAAATAACTCAGCTACTACTGACAACAATTTGTGCAATATTTCCCCTTCCCCATCTTGTTCCTCCGCATATGCCACTTCCTTCTGCATGTCACTCATCAACTTCACACACAACTCATTCACACTACGGGTACCTCTTTTCAACCCAGACCCTTGCTTTCCAATTCTTTCAATGCCCGAAAAACAAACATTCTTCACACACTGTCATTCCCCTCAAACCCCAAACCTCTTTTTTCCTTTTTTTTTTACAACTAACCCCTCAGGTACCATATTTGGATCCCAGTCACTTTTCATTTTCACACCACTGTCCTTACATCCTAGACATCTATTAAACAATCACTTTTTACTCCCCAGCACATATTCTAAGCTAAAATCAAACTCACTCAAATCCTCAATTGTCCTCGTAATCCTAGCATTCACACTTTCCTTCTTGATCATATGCACTAACAGCCGATGTTCCATCCTTACGACAAATTTTACCCCATACAAAAACACTTTCAACACTCACACAAAACCTTATTGCCGCAAGCTCCTTCTCAGCCACCGAATACTTCAGCTCTGCCTTACTAAAAGCTTTACTCACTTACGCAATCACTCTCAATTGTCCCTCCCCATTCAAACCTCTTGCATCTGCCACAAGCTCCTCCCCCATCCTAAACTTACTCACATCAGTATACAACTCAAGCTTACTCACATCCTCACTATAGTATAAAAGCAAGGGTGACATCTCTAGCAAGCTCCTCTTCAATCTCTCAAATGCTCCCACCATTCGTTCATCCCCACCTCAGCTTAGTACAATTTTTTCTTCCAGTCCATTCAGGTCAAACGGCTTCCCTATACCCGAACAATCCCTAACAAACTTTCCTCCCGAACTCAATCAAACCCAAAAAACCCTTACACCATTGCACTCACCCTTATGACCAAGAAAATCACTTCCCCAGCCAAACCACATGCACTTCTCCAGCTTCACTTTCACTCCAACCTCTTCCAACTGTTCTAACACCTCAAGCAGTTCCACATTCTCCTCAACAGTCTCACTTGCAATCAAAACATCACCTATAAACACAGTCACCTTCCTTCTATCAAAACCAGCCAAAACTACATTCATCGCCTTATGGAAGGCGAGGGCGCGCATTAGCCAATCCAAACTTAACCTCTTGAATTGATAGTGACAGCTACCACTCGAAAAAGCCGTAACATGCCTGCTCCCTTCATCAAGAGGCATCTGTAATAGCCCCTTACCAAATCTAATTTTCGTAAACACTCTCCCATGCATCTTATACACACAATGAACAACACATTCATCGGAAATCGCTCCTTCACAGTAACTTCAATCACCCTTCCTGTAATCCACACACATCCTCAAAACTCCCATCTGGCTATGTACTGGGACCATGGGGACTTATTTTCCAAGCACTCTCGCTCCCTCTGATCACTCCCACTCTCTAAAAAGTTCCTCAATCTCTCGGGTAATAGGCACAGAAAAGTGTCGGGGAAGCTGATATATGGGGGGGGTATCGTCTTTCAAAATATCTTGAACTCTGGAAGCTTAGATCCCCTAAAATCCTCATAACACGACTCAAAGCACCTCGCATATCCCACAACAACTGCATCAACCTCTCCCTCTCGTCATCACTAGCATTTTCATCCACCTCAATTCTTTCTCTCAACTCATCACACTTCCACTCATCACTTTCTTTCATGCTACCCGTCATCACCCGCCGCACCTTGACATATCTTTCGTCGTCCACATTCACCAACGTATATAACAACCCCACACAATCACCTTCACGTATACCCGGCACTCGCTTTTTCCTAACACTTGGCAACGAGGCCACAAAAACCCGAGGATTCTCAATATCTAAAATCCCGTCATACACATGCACGCTTGCTCTTACCAACTTGTTCACATTCACACAAAACCACATATGCACGCTTGTCACCTTTGACAATCCCAAGACTATTCGGCCATGTTTCCAACTTTCACACTAACAACTTCTCTGACTTCTCGCGGCACTTTTACACACTCTTTCGCAACCAACGGCACTCCCTTCCATATTTTACTGCTTACCCCTCCATCCCTATCCAAGTACAACTCTCCACGTACATTCCCCTTCCTATGCAATTCAATCATATTCATGCTCCGATGGACCACCATCCCACACTTCTTCAGGAACCTGTTCCCTAACAACATATCATACTTATCACTCATTCCCTCGATCACATAAAAGCCACTTTCATCCATCACTACCCCTTTGATTTCTACATTTTCACGCAACATTCCCACCACAGGCATACCTAAATTTCCTATTCCTTGTACCTCCCCTTTACATTTCCTAATTTCACACTCACTCCGCAACTTGTCACATCCATTCTTAAAAAGAACACTGACACTGCACCCGGTATCAATCAAAGCAACCACACACACCCCTTTGCACTCACTTTTACACTTACACCCATACATTCATGAGCTCTTCCTCTAAACCCTTTTTCATGCAACAATCTACTGCCTGCACACCAGAGGACCCACCCAACTGAATCCCCTTTTTACCTAGTTTCCCAAATTCCCAACCTGACCTCACTCTCTTTCGCCTACACACACTCGCTACGACCTTCTATTCCACATTCAACACATTTTGCCCGCTGTTCTTTACACATCCTAGCATAATGCCCGTTCTTCCCACAATTACCGCAAACCTCAGTCACACAGGTACCCCGACATCCACTTGCTATATGCCCTACTTGCCCACACCTGTAACATTCAATATCTATCTTTCTTACACTCACTCACTAAATGCTCCATTTGCCCACACCCAAAGCATGCTCCCAACGCCCACCACGATATTCTTCTTCTTGTGTCCTAGCTTTCCACATCTGTAACAATGCTGCTCTCGTTCACAACTAACTGACCCTACTCTTCCAATCCTTGCACTCTGATTTCTCTGAGGGTGACCATACTTACGTTACTTGCTCTAACGCTTCTATCAACCACTCGCTATGCCATTCACCTTGGCCCCTCTAAAACTCTTAAACTCTGGTATATCCTCAGCTACTTCAGTCCTAACACTAACACTTCTACTCTCTTTTATACACCTATCTAACTCGTAATCCTCTACTAATACCAAAATGTCGTTCCACGTCAACCTTTCATTCGTCCATCGCATTTTCTCCTTCCGTTTCAGATTTACACACTCAAGTACAGTTGCCAACAACTTCCTCACTAACTCTTTACACTCATTTATCCCTTCGTCCCCAAACTTTTTCCTAGATAATGTTTCCAACCTGCACACATACATTGACAACGATTCACCAACATTCATTCTTACCTCATGAAAACCATGCTTTCTCTTATATCCTCTTCGCCTGTGTCCACAATCCTGGCTTTCACACTCTCATAAGGCACATTCCCTACACTCATCATTACCCCATACATACTCAACAAAAACTCCGTCAAAAAGCTACCCAACTCTCTTGTTATCCCCATACTTAGCCACACAATACTTCTCATATTCCTTCAAAAGTCCCCTTTGTCCCTACTACCATATTCCTCGTTTGTGCACATCGGGTTACCTCTCTCATATACACAGCCTTTCGTACTTCCTGCTCACTCTCACTCTCGCTACTTCCATTCTTGATCCCTCTTAACCTCATCCGAATACAATGAATCAACTTCATAATAACATCCATGCTCTTGATTATGTATTCTATTTCTTGGCCAAGATATTGTGGACTCGTGATACGCAAAGCACGTAGGAACAGAAAAAAAAATTGAAATTCTAATATTAAGATGGTGGCCAGAATAAAAATGTACATGATGGTGGCCAAAATAAAAATGTACATAGGTTAAATTATTTGTGGGTTTTCTATAAATACTGAATTTACATTGGAAAGATTCTCTATGTATTAATACATCTAGGAAAGGGATGACATTGTTATTTTCAATTTCAACAGTGAATTTTATGGATGGCACTAAATTATTCAATTTAGACAATAAATCATTACATCGATACCAACAGGTAAGATTACTAAGATGTCATCTACATATCTGTACCGTTTTAAGGGGACAAGTGTGATATTCGGGAGGTATTGTCTTTAAAAAAATTCCATGTATAAGTTTGAAAGGAGAGGTGATAAAGGGTTACCTTACTTTCGTGGATTTGAAAATGATATTGTTATATTACAATAAAGTTTCATACATACTACCTGGCAGATATATACATAGCTAAGACTCCGTCGTCCCCGACAGAAATTCAAATTTTCGCGCCACTCGCTTACCGGTAGGTCAGGGTGTCTACCTGCCTGCCTGGGCGGCAGGACTAGGAACCATTCCCGTTTTCTATCATATTTTCTCTCTTCCACCTGTCTCCTGCGGGGAGGCTGGGTGGGCCATTAATCGTATATATCTGCCAGGTAAGTATGTATGAAACTTTATTGTATTATAACAATATCATTTTCATACATTTAACTTACCTGTCAGATATATACATAGCTGATTGGCACCCTTTGGTGGAGGGTCAGAGACAGCTAATATGGAATAGACAGGTAAACAACATATGTGTAGGTATAAAAGAAAAACCTTGGTTCCTACCTGATAGGTGGTAGACTTCGTGGCTGTAGCCCGGTAGTCTGCATCACCTCAAGACTTTAGCGAGATATTAGATCTATGGCTAGAGTTCTTGTGGGTCTGTCGATGGGTATAAGAAACCGCTTACTCGGCAGAGCCTAAAAGGACTTTGTCAAGGGTACTGGACCACTTCTATGACAACACACCTTGTGAAGGAGCATAACCAATCCGACCACCTGATCCTAACCACCATGTTAGTATATAGAATTGCTCTGAGTTATCCCCGAACTCATAACAAACAACCCATAACTCGAAACGAAAAACTCATTTATACAAAAATTCTCAAAAAAAAAAAATTTTAATACTCCCCTAAAAGATATCACAAGAGTTCCTTACTGAACAACAGTGACTGGCCGCCATGCAGCACCGAGCCCTCTTTGTCAGCAGGAATCTAGAACATATCTAGTAGAAGTATGTACAAATTTAAGGATTGGTGTTTGCTCCCGTACCAGTATGTATCCGCCGATACAAAAGGTCCCAGGAGAAAACATTTCTCGTAGGTCACGCGAACGTCTTTAAGATAGTGAGATGCAAAAACTGAATTGCACCTCCAATATGTCGTGTCAATGATTTTCTTTAGTGACATATTCTTCTGAAAAGAGAGAGACGTTGCCACTGCTCTAACTTCATGGGCTTTTACTCTTAAAAGCGGAAAAGAGTCGTCAGGACAGAACTTGTGAGCATCCGTAATGACGCTCCTAATGAAGAAAGCTAATGCGTTCTAGACATGATTCTTGTGGGGGTCCTTAATCGAACACCAAAGACTTTGTCTAGAGCCTCCCATTTGTTTCTTTCTTGTAAGAAGAACTTCAAGGCTCTTACCGGGCAAAGAGACCTCTCTGTTTCTCTCCCTACTAGACTCGATAAGCCTTTGATCTCGAATCTCTTGGGCCAGGGATTCGATGGATTTTCATTCTTCGCTAGAAAAAGAGTTCTAAACGAGCAAAAGGCCGAGTCTTTGTTAAAGCCGACTTCATCTTCTAGGGCATAAAGTTCGCCAACTCTTTTGGCTGTCGCCAAAGATAGGGAGAAACAAGCATTTTCTTGTTATATCCTGAACGAAGCAACGTGGGGAGGCTCAAATCTGTCAGACGAAAGGAACTTGAGAACTACGTCCAGGTTCCAGCTGGGTGGAGTTAGTTCCTCGATTTGTCGTTTCAAACGATCTAATCAAGTCGTGCAGATCTTTATTCTCAGCAATGTCTAGGCCTCTGTTTCTAAATACTGCCGACAGCATGCTCCTGTATCCTTTGATTGTCGATACAGACAAATGAGAGACCTCTCTCAAGAAACAAAAGGAAATCGGCGATTTCGGTTATAGAGGTACTGGAGGAGGACAACTTCTTAGACTTACACCACCTTCGTGAATACCTCCCACTTCGACTGATAGACTCGTCTAGTGGAAGCTCTGCGGGCTCTAGCGATAGCACTTGCAGCTTCGCGAGAAAAAAACCCCCTCGCTCTGACAAGTCTTTCGATAGTCGAAAGGCAGTCAGAGCGAGAGCGGGGAGGTTCTGATGAAACCTCTCGAAGTGTGGCTGTCTGAGAAGATCCATCCTTTTTGGAAGGGATCTGGGAAGTCTACTGTCCACTCCAGCACCTCTGCAAACCAATCTTGTGCTGGCCAAAACGGGGCTATCAGGGTCATCCTTGTCCCGTTGGACGCTACGAACTTTCTCAACACTTGTCCCAGGATTTTGAAAGGGGGGAAAGCGTACACGTCCACATGAGACCAGTCCAGCAGGAAGGCGTCGACCACGAGAGCTCTTGGGTCTTCCACCACTGAACAAAAGACTCCAGCCTTTTGGAAAGGAATGTGGCGAACAGATCTAACGTGAGGAGTGCCCCAAAGATCCCAAGACTCTGACACACCTCTGAATGAAGAGTCCATTCTGTGTGAAGGACCTGCTTCTCCTGCTCAGTCTGTCCGCCCTGATGTTTCTCGTCCCCTGAACAAATCTTGTCAGGAGGGCGATGTTTCTTTGTGAGGCCCAAATTAGCAGATCTCTGCTATCTCGTAAAGCGACACTGAGTGTGTTCCTCCTTGCTTCCGAATGTAGGACAGGGCTGTAGTGTTGTCCACATTCACTTGGACCACACTGTTCGTCACAAAGGGTTCGAAGAACTTTAGCGCTAAGTGAACTGCTAGAAGTTCTTTGCAATTTATGTGCCAGGACACCTGTGCTGCCTTCCAGGTGCCTTGACACTTCTCTCGGTCCTAGTGTTGCTCCCAACCCTTCTCCGATGCGTCGGAATACAAACACTCGGCTTGGGTTCGGAACTTCCAGAGAAAATTCCCTTGTTCTCTTTTAGAGGGGACAAACCACCACTGCAGGTGTGGTTTCATCTCCATTGGAAGGAGAAAAACTGTCGGAGAGAAGTCCCGTCTTCCAGTTCCAAGTCTCCTTAGGAAAAACTGGAAGAGGGCGAAGATGTAGTCTTCCTAGAGGAAAGAAACTGTTCGAGCGAGGAAAGGGTGCCTAGTAGGCTTAACCATTCCCTCGCCGAAGTTCGTTCTTTCCCTAAGAAGAGAGAGACTTTTTCCAAGCTCTCACGATTCTCTCTTGCGAAGGAAATACTCGAAAACCGAGAATCCATCTGAATCCCCAGATAGACAAGTTTCTGTCTGGGAATCAGCTGTGACTTCTCGAGGTTCACGAGTAGTCCCAACGCCTTTATCAGGTCTAGGGTCAAAGAAAGGTCCTCCAAAACACTGTCTCTCTGTTTCTGGCCCTGATGAGCCAATCGTCCAAATATAGAGAGATGTTGACGCCTTTGAGGTGAAGAAACCTCGCCACATTCTCATCAGGCTTGTGAAGACCTGAGGACTGTGGATAGGCCGAAACACAAGGCCCTGACGAGAAAGATCCTTCCCCCCGTCATGAAACGGAGGTACTTCTTCGACGAAGGGTGAATCGGGACATGAAAATAGGCGTCCTGGAGATCCAGCGACACATCCAATCTCCTTGACGTAACGCCGCAAGGACTGAGGCCGAAGTCCTCCATAGAGAACTTCTCCTTTCGAACGAACTTGTTCAGAGCGCTGACATCTAGAACTGGTCTCCCAGCCCCCTGAGGCTTTCGCAACAGGAAAAGCCGATTGTAAAACCCTGGAGAGTTTTGCTCTAGAACCAGTTCTATAGCTCTTTTGTCCCACATTTGATTCACCATCAGACGAAGAGTATCCCTCAGTACAGGGTCCCTGTATCTGGCTGACAGTTCCCGCGGAATGGTCGTTAGTGGAGGACTGTCTTGGAAGGGGATAAGATATCCCTTCCTGATTATGGACATGGAAGAGGCGTCGAGTTTATGAGTGACCAGGCGTCTGCAAATTCGAGAAGCCTGGCCCCCACCGGTGTTTGGAGGCTATCTGTCTCACTTCCCTTTCTTAAAGGGACGGGAAGAAGCCTTACCTCTCCTCTCAAGACCTCTTCTCTTAGAGGTAGCTCTGGAGAGAGGCCCTCCTCGAAAGGGCTGAACCGTAGAAGTCGGTCCTTTCTTGTCAACAGAAACAAGAGGTCTCTCTTCCTTGCAGTTTGCAGGAGAAGATCCTGAGTCGCCTTCTCAGTCAGTGATCGAGAAATGTCCTTCACTAACTGAGAAGGAAACAGGAAGTCAGACATGGGAGCGAAAACCAGGGCTGCTCTCTGGAGGGAGAAACCGCCTTGGTTAGGAATGAACTAAAAATACTCCTCTTCTTAAGGAGTACTGCTCCGAAAAGAGAGGAGATTTCTCCCGATCCGTCTTGTACCGCCTTGTCAATACAAGCAAGAATACTCAGAATGACTTCGGGGTCAAGACCATCCGAGTCATGAGCTTTCTTAGACATCACCCCAAGGGACCAGTCTAGGAAATTAAAACACTTCCAAAATATGGAAGAGTCCCTTGAGGAGATGATCCGTCTCCGAAATCGCCCAAGACACGCGACGCTCCATTCAAAGTGTGTCTCCTTGACGAGTCAACCAAGGTTGAAAAGTCTGCTTCGGCTGCCGCTGGAAGAGAAAGGCCCATGTTCTCCCCAGTTCGGTACCAGAAACCTCTCTTGCCAGAAAGTATGGCTAGAGGCATACAGAAGGTGGTCCTGCCCAGATCCTTCTTAGACAACATCCATTTGTCTAAGGACTGAAGCGCTCTCTTCATAGAGATCGTAGGTCTCATCTTCAAGACCGACGAAGACTTAGGCACAATCGCACTCGAAAACAGTGATCGAGGCGAAGGAGGAGCGGCAGGAGTTAAAGAATCTCCGTATTCTCGTAAAAGAAGGTCAGTCAGAACTTTATAGTTCGAGACTCCTTCTCTACCGTCACCCTCTTCTTCCGAATCTCCTTCTCCACCTTGTGGAGAATCGGCCTGAAAAACGAGAGGATCTTCATCCCGTTCTCTCTCTACTGGTGACAAACTCCTACTAGGAGAGGGGCTCATAGAGTGAACCGACTCTCTCTCACGTCTAAAAGAAGTCTCGCGTCTGCTTGACTTCTCGCGCCTGAGCAGCTCGCGCGCTGGCTGCGCCTCGCGCTTGTCTGGCGCCTCGCGCTTGTCTGGCCCTGTCCTGGCGCCTCGATTGTTCCTGCCTCGCGCTTGTCTGGTGCCTCGCGTTTGTCTGACGCCTCGCGCTTGTCTTGCGCCTCGCGCTTGGCTGGCGCTTCACGCTTGGCTGGAGCTGTGTAGCCTGGCTGGCATCTCGCGCCTGGCTGACGTCTGGCGCTTGTCTGGCGCCATCACGCAACTCCTCGCGCCTGGCTGGCGCCTCTCGCTTGGCTGAATCCTCGCGCTTGGCTGGCGCTCTTGGAAGCCACCCCAGCGTCCTCTTCAATAGAAGAAGCAGGAGAACTCGAAGGAGTGCGATCCTCAAATACAGCTCTAGGAGGCGTCGAAACCAGCTTAGCCTTCTTGATAGAAGAAGGAGCTTCCTCCGAGAAGCGTTCCGGGCTCGAGTCGAACGCGCGCATCTTTCCATGCCTTTTCAGTGGCCTAGAAAGATCCGAGTCCTTCCACCCTCGTTTAGTGAAGGAGAACCGGACGACGAGAAACAATCTCGTAGGACGCTTCTATTTGAGCGGTCCTGAGCAGACTGTAACGAAACAGAACCTGCTGAAGGGACGCCTGACCGTTTGGGGATTCCCCACAACCTCCGTACGACTTTCGACTTTCCTACTCCTCTGGGTATGTGAGTTTGGAAGAGGTCTAGGCCTGGGAGCATCGCAGGGACGGTCAGACGCCCCCTCCACAACACTGGGAACACTCACTTCACTTTGTAAATCACAATCACTAGCCTTACCTTGCATGGCCGCCATCTTTGTCTTCATTTTACGAAGAGTAGCCTTCAGATTGGCGATTTCAG
>NC_087211.1:24087384-24147384 GCF_015104395.2 Macrobrachium nipponense | reverse complement strand
GCCTGTCTACCATCTCTGTTACAAGTTATGAGGGAACAGACAGTAGTTCGAACATATGAACATACTTACAAATGACATAGTTCATACGAACAAAAACACAATCAAATGAGACACGCTACAGATCACATAGGCGGTAGTTGTCTCAAGCAGGGAGCTTGGACTAATGTTTATAAACAATTGAATGACTACAGGTGACGGCATGTCAACTTAGCCTACATACTTATTGTATACGTCATCTTTAGCGTCTCTAGTCTGATCACATTCCTGCAAGCAATCTGGTTGACCTCTTTAGTTATAGTCTTTTATATATATGGACTAACATTCCCTATTTTTATTATGTAAACACTACATCAGCTCGTCAGCTACCAAAAACCAACTACTGAATATACTCAAACTTGACTTGCATTTGACTTATAGGAGTGTGATACAGACACTATGTGAATATATATATATATATATATATATATATATATATATATATATATATATAAGTAATAAAAATTCATGGTGTACATGAATTGATTCAAGTAATAAAAATATAAAACAATGATATTGGTAAATAATAGTGATCACGTGATATA
The DNA here is from genome assembly GCF_015104395.2 of Macrobrachium nipponense. Lineage (NCBI taxonomy): Eukaryota > Metazoa > Arthropoda > Malacostraca > Decapoda > Palaemonidae > Macrobrachium > Macrobrachium nipponense. The sequence continues at coordinate 24,146,803 of NC_087211.1, read as the reverse complement.
TAATGATACAGTTTTTCACTTCATCTCTTTAAGATACTTATGCTACAGAAAATACTAATGTACTCTGATAATTGCATAGAATGAAGATTAACATGATAAAAAATCATATTTTAACTGATAAAAAAATTTCATATATGAATTGATAAAATTATTAATGTTTATGCTGATTGATTCGTTGATTTTTTATGATAAATGTTATATATCTGATTCATTAATTTCATATACTAACTCATAAATAACTGCAGATATTGGTAAGAAAAAAGGTAACAGATTGATTATAGGCTACCTGATTTGTTTATACATATGTATATGGATTCATATAATTATGATTAATATATGTGCACTTTAAATAGATTCCTATTGCGTACACGCAAAGATATATTTCGATTCTGTTATTTATGATCATTTATATATATAGGATACATGACCGAGGTTATACTACTTCACTTTTAACTAGCTTTCGAACAACTTTTCGTCCATTACACAGTTCCAGACAACCACCTTTAGCCAAATGAAACGGCCTTTTTCAATGGTTAAAACAAGGGGAAATTTGCCTGGGCGGGTCCAACGTTCCATTTTGCGCTCACACTTATTCTCTGCATCCTAAGCTACACGATTCCGTCGCGATGAATAAAAAAAAACATCCCCAGCACGAGTCCTTCGCCAGCAAAGTGAGTTGAATATCCTTCGGGTCGTAATTGTCGGAAGTATGTCCCATTTGTAGTCGATTTCCACAGCCACCGGAGCATTCCGCATTAAAACGAGATTAACGACGAGATACGGTGTCGGTCGAAGAAGTCCATGAAATTCCTTTCACATTGTAGGCGGTTGTTACTTGACTGTAGTCGTCCGCTGCGACGAACGATTTTTTTGAAGTTGCGATGTGAAACTCTCGTACTGCAGGATACTGTAACCAGGTTCCATTAATCAGCCTGCAAGTGAAATTATACTTGTCACAAGGGCAAAGTAAATTCAGACAACATCCAAATACGGGAGGGGAGAGAGTCATTTAGACCAGACTTAACCCACATGAATTCGCTGATATTTTGGAATTCAAAAGAGTCCGCTGTACAAGCTTTTTTATCCATGGCATTAACAATGAGTGAACCTATCCAGGTCTATGATGACTTGTAAAAATATCCATAATTATAAAAAATACATAGATATCATTACGAATCTCAAAGAAAATTCGATATTACTGGTAGTAAGTTACTAGACAAAGAAGTGGAAAACGGAGCTAATTGTAAGATTGCCAGGCAACATAAGAGTCAAAGAGAGATTAATCATGATTCTATGTGCCCTAACAAAGTTTCATATTCAATTTTCTCGTGCGCATCCTCTGAGGTTAACTTTTAAAACATTATTAATAGGTAGGAGATGCAACGAAAAACCCACTATGTAACTAATTTCTATATAAACTTTGGGTTTTTCAAGAAAATGTGACATTTTCCCATGAAGGGTGTTACTTGGAATTGTAATAGGCTAATGTTGCAAGTAAATATTTCATATATACATATCTTGATACTTCTAAATGTCTATGAGGTTCAGAAAAAAAATTAATTCATTCTGTTGTTATAGAAATCTATTCGCTATATTGTTCATCAATTTTAAAATGATTACAAGTCCTTAACTAATTGCATTACACACACGGATAAGAATATGTTATGTGGCCTGTCATGTGACCTATGAACCACATGTGAAGTTCATGAACTAAGCATTCCTTTCTCCAGTCAATCTGCTTTTGCAAGCAGAGGACGACACACAGATGAAGCCTGTGTAAGCAGATTATTGAGGTTAAAAAAGGAACAAATGCTGATACGGCAATGATGACGTCGTCACTTGGCAGGAGATTGCTCTCAGCCAGCTAAGAGTTACGTTACTTGCTGTAAGAGATACGACTTTAGGATAATTTTTTTGTTTTTTTAATACTCGACCCACATGAGAAGAATGTCTGAAAAAAAAACAGTACCAAAATTGAACAATATATTAGTTTCATGTTGGAAATCTGCATAATTGTAATTATGTTAAATTAAATATTCCTTATTCAAACTATATGAAAAAGGTTTCCATACAAATTCTATATATATTAGACCCTGTATAAGATTCATATAGGATTATTTTTTTTTTTCATAGATAAAATTTTCACTTCTAGACTTCCTGACTTAAAATCTCTTTTATTTTATTTTTTTTATTTATTTATTTATTTATTATTATTATTTTTTTTTTTTTTTTTCATTGACTACGAATATAAATCACCAGGGATCAGACAATATGTCAGTAGATTTTGGATATGTGTTTGAACTTTTAGCTTATTTGTCATTACTAAAGCGTTAAGTTAGAGTTCAAATCTTTACGCATATATATTTGGATATTTAATTATCTATGGTTACGTTTTGCTTATTGATTTTATCGTGATTCCTTTTTATTATAATTGTAACCCTTCCGACTTCTTTACGGAGTGTATTATATTGACTCCACTTGTATCCATATTTATTTTATTTTATTTTTTTTTTATATTTATTTATTTATATATATATATTTGATAAATTAATGGTTGGCTTGAATATGTGGAAAAGTGTTCTAGCGGCGTACCGTATAAGGCTACTTGCGGCATCAATTCTATAGATACAAGATATAAATGATAAACGTATTTAAACCGCGAGAACCGCTATAATCCAGTTCGGATCCAACATCACGAGTTGTACTCGTAAGACATTGACACTTCCTATTTAATTATCCGTTATTCTACCAAACCGATTGACTCTGGGTGATAAAATATATATTGGTTTTCTTAATGGAAAGGAATTCACACACGAGTTTAAGGAGATTATTATTGATTACACCACCCGAGTCACAGATTATTATGTGTTGAATTCCATATTTACTGATTTAGCACTCATAAATATTCGTAACGCACTCAATTGCGGTGTTTGTTTTTAGTGCTATTAATTCTATATAACGTGTCAAGGAACTATTAACACTAAGAAGTGTTTATTCCCTCTGTCAGACTCGTAATTCTGTTAATAATTCTACGTATATTCTTTCAAGGATTGATTTGGCACAGGATAGGCTCCTAAACTGACAGGTGTCTTAGTGTATCCCTTGTTTTCATGACACGTGTTACAATTAGTTATGTGCTTTTTATATCTGTAAGATTGTAGGCTAGTAAAATAGTGATTGGCTTTCTGTGACATAGGAGGGAACCCTGGATGACGGAATGCAACCAGTTTATGACGATTGGTATGAAAGAGATTATTATTACTACCTGGTCGTTAGTCATCTGCTGTGTTCTTCGGGTTTTCCTCGTCACAGACCTACATATAATATTACATTTGATTACATTCATGATGACACATACTTTAAATGTACTTTTGCTTTAGGGTTTCTGCTCAAAAGTGTTTATTGTTTTTGCTTAGCCACTGACCCTGTTTCCGTTTCGAAGTGTTTATTTATTGTTTGGTGTTTATTGCTGCTGACTCTGTTTCCGTTCGAAGTGTTTATTGTTTGGGTTATGTCTGTTGACTCTTGCTTGTTCAGTTTGTAACAGTTCTGCGCTCCAACCCAGATATTCAATGCTCGCGATCTCTTGGGTTAAGGAATTTTCTTGTTTAGATACGGTTTTAACAATAGGTACGGATGTTTCTATATCTTTTAGTCTAATTAATGGTTCTTTGCTGTATGGTGCGGGGATTGCGGGATAATGCGTCAGCTATGATAATTGCTTTCCCAGGTAGATATCTTATCTTGGCTCCAAAGACCTGATGATCATTTGTCACCGAGTTCCTTTTGGACTGTGATTAAAGCCTTTGAAAAACTCGTAAAGGACTCATGTTCAGTAAGGACTTTATCAGGATAGCCATAGATTATGAACTTAAGATGTACTAGTGAGTTAAAGATACCTAGCCTTCCTTGCCTATTACTGCATATTTACTTTCAGAGGGCTTTAGTTTACGTGAATAAAAAGCTATAGGAAAGAACTGTTTTTATCACATTACTGAAGTAGTATCCCTCTTACCCCTGGTCTGAGGCGTCTGTTGCGATAAAAAAAAAAAAAAAAATTCCTTATTAAATCAGGATTTTTTAAGTTAGGTAAGCTGCATTATTCCGCTATTAAGATATCGAACGCCTGTTGATGCTTTTTAGACCATAATAAATCTACGCTCTTCTTCGTAAGATCTGTTAAAGGAGCTGTCATGATTGAAGAGTTACATATTTGCATGACGATTGTAATACCCCACTACAGCGCAAAAGTGCTGTATCCCCCTTTTACGTTAATAAGTACGAAAGTTATGAATAGCCGACACCTTACCATGGACTACTTTTAAGACCTTTGACCAGACACATAAAACCTAGATAAACATGTTCGGTTTTTAAAAACTCACATTTAGATATTTTACTCTGAGATTATTTGTCTTTGTCTCCTGTAGCACTAGCTTCTACTTTATGTGAATGTACTTCTAAGGTAGGTTAGAAAAAGATTACAAGATCATCCATATAGGCATGTAGGTTATCCCCTAAAAGTATCCAAACACTATATTGTAAGTTTGGGGCGGGGGGCAACGTAAGCCGGAGGCATACGTAAAAATTGATAATGTCCCCTGGGTGTGCTGAAAACGGTGTATGAGGTACAATCACTTAGGTAATGGTATCTGGTAAAAGCATTTAAGTAAGTCCAAGTTGGTGAAAAAAAAATTTATTCTAACCTAACAGAGATAAGATGTCGTCGGTACATCGCACTGGAAACTATCGGAAAGTCGTTTCCTTGTTAAGCGACCGTAATCTGCGCAGATACGCCAAGTCCGATCTTTTATGGCATGACGTTTTGAGGGAAAAATTATATGGGCTATTTGATTTCCTAATGAACTCCTATTACTAACATTTTTCAACTTCGTCATTTATCTCTATTTTGAAATTTCATTGAGAATCTATACGAAGGTACGTAAATCTGTTTTATGTTTGTCCTTAGACCGTGTTTGTTTTCAATGACATCCGTTTTTCTCCCAGAGATCACTCGCTAGTGGAGAAACTTCCTGGTATTCAGGTAGAAGATAAAAAAAAATTCTTGCTGAATCACCTCTGCTTGAATGACTTTACGGATATTACTTTAGATAGATTATCAGAGAGATTCATCCACGACTGGTTGGCGTGATTAAAAACTAGGCAACTAAAAAATAATGCGAAAAAATATTTATAACTTCCGTATCCACGATATGTATACTTTTTAGGGCTTTGTTCGCGGAAACCGTTATATTTCAGAGTTATGTCGGGAAGGATTAAAAATTTCATTTCCCAGCAAAGTCTTTTTACAACGCACTAAGGACATTCGAGGGTGCATGCTTCTCGAGATTTTGCGTGCAAAGTGCGACTGCGTTGTGGGAGAATTCTGTTGGGTCATTTGAACAATGTTACGATTTATGAGACAAATGTATAGTTTCCTCCTTATATAAGTTATTATTTGATTAACTGTCTCATTTTGTTCAAACGGATTTTAATATGTTTGAAGGTTTATAGGATTTCCCTTTGATAAAACAACGCCATTATTTTGCAGGATGTAAGATAATATTTTGTATACCCCTAGATGAATCTTACAATTACACTAGATACAGATCAATGTTTTTTTATAACTATAGAGGTATCTGTAAGCGCTCGCTTATCCGGACTTCTCATTAGGGAAGTTTCGAACAACAGACGGTGAGTCCGTAATAAATACAGGATAATACGTTGTACTAATGAAATAAATCAAGATTATTCTAATTTTTAACGGCGCGTTACAGTCGGGCTTAATCCACCACACTTATAATAACTTATGTATTAAAAAAAAAACGAAAACCTGCTCTGATTACTTTATACGGTCGTGTGATGCATAGGGAAATTCCTTTTAATTTTAAAAAGGTATTTGGGATGTATGATCCAACATCGCTTTTTTCCCCACTCTGCTAGAGTCGCTTATTGTGTGGAATTTGCTTTGCATTTGAACACTTCGGCAGGTTTTTTGACTGACCTTGACCGACTTGACTAGTGGGACACAGTCACCGAGTTTGCTGGTTTGATTCTGAACGGGCTACTGTTTCTATTTCTTTTTGTAATAATTAGGATCCTTCTCTTTTATTACCATCGGCAACGTATTGTGTGTTTTTAGCATTATGTTGCTGGTTACGTATAAAGCAATGAATGACGAACTATTAGGAACTGAGCGATTACTAATTAAGACGAGTTATCTCTACTGCATTCAATCTTAACTGTTTGTACTTCATTCTTTGCTAAAATTTGAAATATGAGGGATACTGGTCAGCGCATAGCCTGATGAAAGTTTTTTACAGACATGTATTCCTGCAATCCAGCCATATTTTTTAAAGTTAAGTTGAGTCATTGAGGTTCGATATATATAACTCAAAAACTCAAGGCTAAAACTGCGATCGGGACTTTGCAAAGGAGCATTTATTGTCATGACCCGACCCAATAGTGTTACCTCTAATTTATATAGATTTGTACGGGTGTTCCACTTGTTTTTTGTGTGTTTTTTCTAAATCACTACGGTGCTTAACGACCCTATCCATGCATCTGTATAAATACAGACGTCCACTGCGTAAACGCCATATTCACTGTTTAATATGATTTGTTACGTAAGGGATTAAGTAATCACCCAAATGATAAAATTAACATTAGTAATATGATTACGACTATTTCAGTAGAACTTCTGGAAACAGACACTCAAAGTATAAAAAAACTCGCAGTAGCGAAATCTCAATGATGTAGATAATTTCTGTAAAAAAGTAAGATTAAGAATGTCTCGTAACTTCAGCCACAGGAATAACGAAATTCGACCTGCAAAGGAAACACTCAAAGTTACTCCAAATGAATAAAAAATTGTACTTAGCTTGCTTTTGTGGGAAGTCACGGTGGTTCCGATAACGACACACGGCCTTGGTCCTCCCTTCTCTATTTAGCGGATGACCTTGGTTTGGCTTCAGTTTGTTTTCCCCCGTGCGCGTTGTTTCGATGATTCGAGCCCTTGAAAGATCCGATGCTGCAGACACGTTCAGTTGTTTCTTGAAGTTCCGGAAACGCTCACTAACGATGTTTTTCTTGAATGATTCTAAGAGAGACGAAGCTTGCGTTGTCGTAAGAAAAAGACACGTCGGTTTTGTTTTCTTGAAGTTATTCACTAAACGATGATACTAAATTGGTTGAAGAATCTGTTGCTTTCGTCGTCGTTGAAGAGTTCTTATTGTTTTTTCTGAAGTCGCTTTACTAACGATGATACTAGGTTGCTTGAAGAATCTGCTGCTTCCGTCGTCGTTGACTTCTTATGATACATGATTTATTATTCTGATTTTTCTTTCGTAGGACCGTTGTAGAGTTCTTCTGGTACGCTGGCCACCAATATTAGGGCTTGTGCCTTGTATGATAAGGCGCCCTATGAGGTAATGTTAGTTACGGGGGAGCGATAAACTTACGCTAAGTCGGTTGGTATTGCACTTCCATCTTCAATGGAGTGTCTGGGGTTTTGTAGATCACTTACGAAGTCGGTATTAATCTTTACGACGATGTGGTTAAAAACTCATGTTCGGTGAGGTTCTTGTAGAAAACACTAAGTATAAAAAACAAAAAAATATATTCTTCTGAAGTTTTACATGGTGAAGATCAGATATGATTGTACAAGTCCTTCTAATAACGATAGCTTGATCGCTTCTTCTGCCAATGATAATGGCTAATCCTATTCCTCTACATGATAAAAGCTTAGGAAAGAGGTACAGGTCTTCTAATGACGATCACTAACTCTGTTCTGCCTGTCTACCATCTCGTACAAGTTATGAAGGGGAACAGACAGTAGTTCGAACATATGAACATACTTACAACTGACATAGTTTCATACGAACACACAATCAAATGAGACACGCTTACAGATCACGTAGGCGGTTAGTTGTCTCAAGCAGGGAGCTTGGACTAAATGTTTATAAACAATGAATGACACAGGTGACGGCATGTCAACTTAGCCTACATACTTATTGATACGTCATCTTTGAGGTCTCTAGTCTGATCACATTCCTGCAAGCAATCTGGTTGACCTCTTTAGTTATAGTCTTTATATATATGGACTAACATTCCATATTTTTATTATGTAAACACTTACATATGTACCTGTAAACAAAGTGTATTAGTGTACATGGTATACAAGAAATACTGTACGTACATACGTATGTATGTAGTAAAATGTGGAACCTTACCTTTCGAGTGAGGTTATCTCCGAAATAAAGTGGCGACAGAGGAGGAGGACAAACGACAGAAAACTTCTGATAGTACTTACACTTAAGTTTACGAAACACAAAAAAAATGTCTGGGAAACATAAACTAAACTTTATGAAACACATTAACAAAACTGTAACACTTAACTTTACAAAACACTTAAAAATTTAATTTTTTTTCTCTTTTGATTTTTAATTTTTTTTGGGTTTTTTTTTTTAACTTTTTACTTTACATTTTTTTTATACAAAATTTCAATTTCTTCACCACTTTCAACTTTCTGTTTTTTCGTGGTATCACTTGGTTCTTCCTCTTTGCTTACTCCTACTAAAGGCCTCTTTAAAAAACTAAACTATCCAAGAAGATTGCTTCTGCCTGCTTTTTTTGACAATGTTCCTGAACAACTCGTGGGCAAAAACGTCATCGAACTGTGCAAGCATACGACCTGTGTAACCTTTTTTGGGGTGTCTCTTTTCTACAAATGATTGCACCATATGAAAAGCAGCTAGAGCATCCTTAACTTCGGCCGTTGTCATAGCGTCGTCGTCCTCCTCCTTGCCGCTGCTAGAGAACTCTTCTTGAACGACGTTATGTTGCATGGACTCCAACTCCTTCGGACCATCCGTCATAAGCTCCTCTTGGTGTTCCTCGAGAAGGTCATTGAGGTCGTCCTCGTCGACGACCAGCCCCATGGACTTGCCAAGTGCATGATCTCGTCAAGATCTGGTTGCGAAAACAGTTTCAGGATCGTCAACTGTCCTGAATCTGCAGCACCAGGCTTTGCCCACATTGAGTCCCTCGAAGTCTTGGGCGGATTACGGCATCAGCCAGAGTTTCCATCCACGAAGAATTCAAGGTTCGCCTTGAAACCTCCTGCCAAGCTTGGTCGATGAGTCGGATGTATATCACAACATCGAAATGCCCCTTCCAAAATTCATGCAAGGTGAGGTTTGTGGTATCGGTGATGTCGAAACATCTCTTGAAAGGATCTTTCGTATACAGCTTCTTGAAGTTCGATATCACTTGCTGGTCCATGGGCTGGAGGAGAGGGGTGGTGTCAGGCAGAAGATAAAGAACCTTGATAAACGAATACTCCGCTAGACATTTCAGAGGGAGGCGCTTCTCTTCCAAGAATTTCTTCACTGTAGGGCCAAAACCACAGATGTACCCACCCTCAGTGAAAACCAACAAAAGTCTCGTTAACACAGGCTTTCGCATTAGCCCTCCACATCATTGGAAGCTTCTCCTTAAGCACTTTGTGGGCCTTGAAGGCTTGAAGAGTCTCCAAGAATACACCAAGTAGGGGCTTCACCTTGCAATCCCCACTGGCGTTCGAACAAAGTGCGAGCATAAGCCTGTCTTTCATAGGCTTATGCCCGGGTAGCTTCTTCTCTTCCTGCATAATGTATGTCCGACGAGGCATTTTTTTCCAAAAAAGGCCAGTCTCATCACAGTTGAAGACTTGCTGAGAACTGCAGCCTTCATTGAGCATCATCTCCTCGAATGTCTTAATAAAGGCTACGGCCGCTTTTGTGTCCGAGCTGGCCGCCTCCCCATGACGCACCACCGAATGGATGCCAGTCCGGTTACGGAATTTTTCGAACCACCCATGAGAAGCCTTGAAGTGTGGGGCTGGCGTTGATGTCCCTTCTCCTCCGTCGTCTTCGGCCTGGGCAATCAAATTGCCGAAAATAGCGCTGGCCTTGTGGCAGATTGCCGTCTCTGTTATCGTATCGCCAGCGATTTCTTTGTCTTTTATCCAGACAAGCAGCAGCCTTTCCATCTCATCGTGCACGTGGCTCCTCTTGCTGGACAAAATAGTCACGCCCTTGGAAGGTGTAGCTGCTTTGATGACATCCTTCTGCTTAAGGATGGTGCCTATTGTCAACGGATTTCGGTCGTATTCCTTGGCGATTACACTCAATCGCATACCAGCTTCATATTTTTTAATGATCTCCATCTTCGTCTCCAAAGAAAGCATCCTCTTCTTTCCGTGAACTTCAACTTTCTTGGGACCCATGACTACGTATATACTGTACGTAATTAAGTTATGTAGTACGTATACGTATGAAATAAAGTTCTCACACAACACGATAAAGTAGTACTACAATGAAATCACTAACGAATTTACGTTAATAAATGAAATCGTATAGAATGAACGAATTTCGCATGCTTACGATACCGATGATGCTGCGAAGTGGCCGAAAAAGCACGCCGCTACGTAGATGCATGATGGGATCATGGGAGAGATGCTGACCAATAGGAGAGCAGGATCTTATGGCAGTGACTAGCATCAGGAACCAATAAGAGAGTGGGAGGAAAGTGGCGAGTCTACTCAGTTGGCAGCGCGCAAGTTTTAAAATTGTTATTGGTGGTCCGGGCAAATCTCGGACTTTACAGCAACAACCTTTCATATCTTGAACAATTTTCGTATGTAGAGCCACAAAAATTTTCGTATTTGCTTTCGTATCTCAAGTTTTTCGTAAGTTGAGCCTTTCGTATCTTGAGGTACCACTGTATATATTATTATATACATGGTTTTACACATCTGGTACTTAAGTATAAATTATCAAGTACAAGTCAAAGGCAATTTTAGTAAATAATGAATGGAATATTATCAAGTTTCAAGGATCAGAGTGGCGAGTTCGGGGGTAATTGAACTTAACAAAAAATGTTGAGCACAATTGTAAAAATTGTGTAACCTGACTGGTGGTGCTCCGCTCCCCATATCCCCCCTTAAAGAAAGACAAAGTTAAAGCAAGAGTAACATATAGGTTAGGATACTAACCTAACCAAGTAGAAAGTGTTACTTGACTGGGGGATCTGCACCCCCATACCCACCCTTAAGGAAGGCAATCTTAGAAGTGTAACATATAGGGTAGGATAGTAACCTAACCTAACCTAGTAGAACATGTTACCTGACTTAGGGGGGGGGGTGGCTCTGTCCCCCTGTAACCCCCCTTAAGGAAGGCAATTATTTACCAACGACTTGCGAATGGCATAATTCCGGTAAGTAGAACATATATGCAAGAGTATTTAGCCTAATTTAATGGTACTACATTCCAGATGTATTCCTGGAGAATACTGTTATATATGTTTCCAGCTAAAAATGTATTTTAAATGTAATTAGTGCTCAGACCTTTAACAAGCTTATTATGTAGTTAAGCACTTACAGTGTTTACATGAAGCTCACCTTTGTATATCTTTTGTGATTATACTCAGTCATAAATAAACCACTATATAGGAAACTTCTCTTAAGAATCCTATCTAACATTTGGTAGCAGAGCGTCTAATCTGAATATTATACCTTGGATTTACCATCGTAACGGAGTTTGCTGTGGATTTCTACAATGTAACATCATTGTGAGGATGGAGTAGACTTTCCCCTTCACTGCTGGGGGTGTGGGGGATTTCCAGGTCATATGGGCAGATGCTTTTACTTTCGGCATGTTCCTGGCGTTAAGTTTTCGTAGCATGAAGCTTGATAACTCGAAGTCGACCTGCTTGGATATTTGCTGCCGGAGGAATAGGAAGTGGTGGACTTGAAGAGTGAGCCTAGTACCATGGTCTTCGTTTGGATGAATTCGTAATCTCTCACCTGCCAAAGCTTGGGACTGTGCACTGATACTGGAAGCACATCATGAAGTACGTAATGCTGAAAGTGGAAGAAACTTACTGGAGTAATGCTTTCACGTAGAAACACACGATGATTGTAATGTCAGTCTTTGCTTAGATGTGATAGCTGAGGGTAACACAAGGAGAAAATCTGAAGGATTTTCGAACAGTATTAACGGCGAATAGCGTAATACTTGGAAGCTGTTCGTCTTCCCTGTAGTCAGGCCTTTACGTATAATAATTAATTTAATTTTGCCCAGTTTGGCTTGGAATGATCCTAGCTCTCCCGGTGTTTTTTTTTTTTTTTTTTTTTTTTGCATAAATATGTTTTCTTTTGACACTTCTGGATATAAAAGTGATGGTGATCTTTCTGGTGATATTAGTAAGCTGGAAAAATTTGGGAAAATAAACAAGATTACAGGAGAATTTGATTTCTTAAAATCTAAGACTTGCAATGGTCCCCTGTTTGGTCATATAGGTACAGATGATGATTGTGTAAGAAAGACAAGAGCTAAGAAATACAAGGATGAGGAAGCAAAGATTTTGATGGATCACTTCAGAAATATGGCCTGTTTCAAGCTCAAGATGCTCACAATGGATACTAGAATATCTCAAACTTACTGTGATGCGTGCGATGTGTATATGGGAGCCAGACTTGATTACATTATGCATATGGAGTCAACTCACAAGACAAAGGTTGGTGATTCTTGTGTCAATGGCTCAGTGGAAAATGTTGACTATGGGTCCGATTTGACAAATGTGTTGACACAACAAACAGAGATTTTGTCAAAGCTTTTAGATAGCACTTCGAAAACGAAATCTTTTCCCGATACGACGACTCAGATTACAAAAGCCAAACTACCACCGATTTGAGTTGGACAAACTTTTGAAAGATTTAAGGATGAAATTGAAGATTGGAGCACTAATAACAAAGATAGTGAGTTCAATAAATATAATTAGTTAATTGGAAGCTTGAAGAAGAATGAGAGAGTTAAGGAATATGTGATTACAGTCTTAATAGATCGCACAATTAACAGTTCTTTGAAGACCTTTCACAATGTCGTAAGAGGTTCTGGCAGCGAAATATGCAAAAACTAAGGCTGAAAAGTGTAATGACATTATACAGAAAGTTCTTGCCTTTTCAACTGACAAATCAGAGAGTTGCGAGAAATTTCTAGATAAGTTCGAAAGTTTGATGGCTGAAATATCTAGTGAAAAAATAAAGTCTTAATTATGTATTGAGATTGTTAATGATAAAGGCAGCTTATGAAGAAGAAAAAATAACTACGGATGAAAAGACCCGCCGCAAAGAAGTTCTTGAAGATGGGTTGGAAAGGAAACCTGTTGATGAAGAAAATTTTGTCCATAAATTGAAGGTGGAATTTAGAAAGCTAAAAATAGAAAACAATGGAGTTCATAGCAAACCAAATAGTCATGTTTTCAAGAATTGGTAATAAAGACTATCTCGTTGTATTTGGTCTGGGAGAAGCTTCGTATCGGACTGATAACAAAAGCATTGGAGGAAATCTTGTTTTATTGGTATCAAAGGAAACGTACAATGCAGTACCTATCGTTTGGAAATCAAAGTTAATACAGAAGGTGTCACTCTGCAAAGGCAGCTGAAACTAGGAATTTGTCTAAACTGGTTGATGATTCCGTATTCTTCCTAAACAACTTGGGCAGTTACTCTTTGGAAAAACTATTAGACTCAGTAACTCTTCCTGTCAGATTGTTCACTGATTCTAGGCCTTTGTTGGAATCGATAGTAGTACAAAACAGGTGGAGGAGTGTTTACTTCGAAATACCATTACAGATTTGAACGAAAAGTTGGAAGATAATTCCGTGGACTCCTACAGCTGGCTCGACACGAAAGATATGATAGCAGATATTTTGACTAAGGAATGTAAAGATAACATAGAAGTTCACAATATTTTTCTCAGAAATAAATTTTGTCATGCTAAAAGTAAAAAAAAATATATTGTCTCGTGTTGGCGAAATTCGCATTAGAAGTAAAGTCTAAATAAAAGTATTTATTAATATTACTTATGTGATGTAAATTTTATATTAACTCATGTATGAATTCATTACCTTATAGTTTTGACAGCGTGTGTTATTTATATTAGTATTTAGGTTCTCATGTTTATTTGTTTATTTAATTTTTTTTCAAGATTTAAACAAACAGAGAAGGGCGTAAACATGTTATATATGTTTCCGGCTAAAAATGTATTTTAAATGTAATTAGTGCTCAGCCCTTTAACAAGCTTATGTAGTTGAGCACTTCCAGTGTTTACATGAAGCTCACCTTTGTTGTCTTTTGTGTATATACTTAGTCAAAAATAAACCACCATATAGGAAACGTCTCTTTAAGAATCCTATCTAACAAATACAAATATCCGGCTTGAAGATAATCTGAATTAACAAACAAAAGACAAGACTCATCCTGCTTGAAGGCTACGAATGCGTTCTGGTGGTTGTGTAACACTACCGAAATCAGGTGATATAACTGTAAAATAAGAACAAGCTGCTGTAAACACTTGGATGTTTGTCAAGCATGGCACAAAACAGAATGAAGTGCTTAGCTAAGTCATTCCTAGTACCTATACAGAGCAATCGAAGCGCTACTTGTGAAATTTTAATTAGGCTGCTGTAAGTGGCAACTAATAGCTATATAATTACTGGGTAAGTCTCATATACAAAATATAAAGATCTCTCAACTCCATCCACCATATGACAAAGAATGGCTCCAATACCATATGAGCTGCTGTCTGCAACAACTTGTGGTAACTATGGATCAAAATGCACAAGAGTGCAAGAATTCATGAGTGTCTTCTTACACTCTGAGAATACAGATTCTTGTTCTTTACCTCATACCCAAAGAGTTTTCACTTCTAGCCTAGCAGATGATTCAAGGTTACCAACATACTAGATGCTTGAGGCAAAAACCACCTATAGAAGGTAAGAAGCTCTAAAAGGTTCACAACTGAGTGACATTAGTGGGGGCAGGAGCTTCTACGATAGCTTGGACTTTCTCCCTTGTAGGATGGATGCCTTTGTGGCCAATCATATAGCCTAAGTATGAAACATTAGTAACGCCAATAGAAATCTTAAGCTTGACCTTAGACCAGTGGTCTGAAGCACCACTAAAACCTGCCTTAGTTGCTCATTATGCTTGACCTTAATAGCACTTGTAATTACAATAGGGATATCCTTCAACAACTCCATTGCCTTCTGGAAATTACCTGGAGCCGCTGAGATCCCAAAACTTGACTTGTTATACAGAAACAACCCTCTGTGACTATTTATTACTATACTTCTTCGAATCCTCATCAAGGCATAACTGAGCATATGTGTTACTCATATCGAGTTTCAAGAATACATACTTTACTTACCTCTAGCCCAATCACTAAACAAGTCATCAAGTGAAGGAATAGGAAACATTTCGAACCTAACCACATGATTTACTGTCCCCACATAATCTGATTTTGTTATTAGGCTTCACCACAGGAACCACTGCTGTGGTGGCCCATGGGCTATAAGTCATAGGAGAAATAATATCCTCCTTCTGAAGTTGGTGAAGCTCCTGATCAGCCTTACAAAACAAAGGTAGTACTGATGGATCAACTTTGATAGCAAATTTACACCCCTTATAGCAACCCAAGCCTTTTGAGAACAAGTCCGGAAATTCATTCTTAATAGAATTGGCCATACCAGACTCTGAGAATGTAATCCAACAGCCCCTTTATAAGATTCCTACCTAACAAACAAGGACCCTCACCATTGACAATGACGATCCTAGCAGAACTCACCTCAGAACCATTTTCAAGTTTAGCAGAGACATCAATATCACCAGCCACCTCAAGAGCACCACCACCATACACCTTTAGACTAACTGTTGATGGGTTAAGTACTGGATGTTCTAAAGCTACAGTCCATAACTGCTCATACTGTGGCGGAATCAAAGCTAAGTGAAAAAGCAAGCAAACTCCCCACAGTTACATTAATCGTACAAGCTGACAAGATTTCCCACAGCCACACTTTCCCCTTTACGTTACTTTTTACCTGCAGGGCAATTGGTTTAAAGATATGCTGGACACACAAAACAAACACATACTCACCTCAGGCTCCAGATAGTCAGGGCTAGGCTGTGCTGTCTGCTGGCTATAGGCTAGCTGAGACACAACCACCGCCGATAGTCACAACACAAACCAACCAACCGAGAACCACAACCCCACAACAACTTAACAACCCGACAAATCACTGAGCAGACGAACACCAACAGCTCGAAGTAACAAGACAACCACACGACTTACCTGAGCACAACCACCCCCAACACCAACACTGCCCAACCACCACTCACAGACACTGAAATGCACTACCAACCTCTTCCACTTCACCACAACCAGACAGACACACGCACAACAACTTTACAACACCAAAATCAAATAACATAACATCAACTGACCACCAACGGATAACTGCTGCCCAAAGCAACTGTACGACTTCAACGAACGCCTTACTTCTTACGACTCCTGTAACACACTCCTGCCACTGATATACTCATACACAACAGAGCGCCACAACAGACACATGCTTACGACCGCCATTCAACCACTCACATTTATTCTTCCACCAATCGCTCTCTCTCTCTCTCTCTCTCTCACGCAACCCTTGGAGACGTTAAATATAAACTACCATCATTACTCCTCCATAATACTGACCTTAGAGATAAGTGTAAAGGCAGCACCAGTGTCTACCTCCATTGCAACATCTACCATATTTAGCAATACATCAAGAATTACAGGATTAGCCCATACTGCAGCAACCGAATACGTAGACATAATCATAACACGGATCACTTGCGGATTTATTAGATGGATGCCCCCCGCCCACCTCTATGAGCATTTTACATTATTGCTCTAAGATTGAGCTTTCTGAAAAGACCATTTACATTTCACCTGAAAACCCACTTTCTTGATGTGACCTTTCTGCTTACATGCATGACACACCACATTCTTAAAAGGACAGTCCCCTCTCCAATGTAACTTACCACAACCTGTACAGGGAGTCTTAGGAATATTAGGTCCAACACTAAGATTAAAATTGAGGTTTAGCAATACCAGTAGGACGGTTTTTTGCATTAGATGTCTTCTTAGGATCCACTTGGGACCATGTCCTTTGACGCAACTTCCCTAGTTGTGTGCACGATATTGGCCTTCTCAAGTCAAGTCAGATTCAGCCAACAACTCTTGCTGAACCTTATCACTGGCATTACAAACCTGTTGCATAACATCTCTGACAGTGTTATCCCAAACTCACAAGTATGGACCAGTGCCTTTAGCACCACAACCAAATCATTAACAGAATTTCCTGACTTCTAAGCACAAGAATAGAACTTAAAAACACTCATAGATGAGGACAGGTTTAGGTTTATAGTGATTACACAGTGTCACAATTATCAGCTCATAGGTGCTCTCTTCTGGCATCTGGGGAGAGAGTAAATCCCTAGCAAAACTAAAAACCTTTGACCCTGCCAAAGTGAAAAACTCAGCCACTTTCTTAGCATCTTTAATTTCATTACCTATGAAATAAATATTAACCCTACTACAACAGGAGTCAAAATCCTCCTCTGCTCCATTGTATGGAGTAATAGAACCAATGATACTTCCTGCCATCTTAACAAATATAGTACAGACCTAACCAAGCCTCAAAGACAACAACAATAAGGTACAGCAGTTCACACTAGCCTAACCTAGTTTAGAAGACATAGCTTAACGTTAAGTTACCAACCCAGTACCGCTACAAAATCAAAATTTTTTAAAAGTAAAATTGAATTTTGTTCTGAAAACTTAACTGTCAGATATATATATAGCTGTATTTTCTGACGTCCGGACAGAATTTCAAAAACTCGCGGCACATGTACGTGGGGGCCCCAGTGCCAGGGGGTAGGTTACCCATTCCCGCCGCTGGGAGGGCGGATATCAGGAAAACCATTCCCATTTTCTATTCAATTATTTTTTTCTGTCGCCCCCGGTGCTGGAACAAAACTGTTTGCAGAGCTCCGTCTAGGATTTTGATTTATCTCGCTTTAAATGATTCTGGATTGACTTTTGGTATCGACTTCTGGATTGTTGGATTGGCACGCGTAATAGTGGGGATTGGTTTTTTGATTTTGGATTGGCTTTTTCTGTGTACATGATGTCGGGGATCAAGTAGGGTGTTTCAGAGTGTGTGTGAGGAGAAATTGAATGTAAGGTGAGGCATTCTTAAACCTTCAGTTGATCCTCCCACAAGGTTTTGTTTATGGAATGCAGGGGGCATGTTTGCTTGTTGATGATCGGGGCAATGAATGCAAGGATTTGTCAGATGATAAATGGAAGATGTATGAGACTATCGACGTAAATTGGAGCGTGATAGAGTTCAGGAGGTCTCCTCCAAGAGCAGTTCTACAAAAGGGAAGGAATGTAACATTTCTCCTCCTCTAACAAAAATGGTAGATTTTGTTCAACCTAATCCTGTTTTGTTGCCTTCGGGCCCTATTGCTGTGCTGGACGAAGGTAACACCCTTTTCTCTGATCTGAGTCTATTCGCGCTCTTGAATCGAAAGTGTTGCCTAGAAACTGGCCCTGTGAAAGTTTGTGAGTGCCCCTAGTGTTTGCGATTAGTGCCCCTAGGGTTGTGGAGGGGGCGTCAGATCGGCCCCATAATGCCTCTAGGCCTTAGACCTCTATCGGACGCCCAGGGACTCAGGGAGGTGGGGGTATGTCGAAAGCCCGCAAGAGGGTTACGGGAGCTCCCCCCACCGATCTGGCGTCCCTTCGGCAGGCCTTGTGTTTCAGTCCCCCCAGGCTGCCAACGGAGCGCGCACGAGCGCGCGTCCTGAGGATGCTTTTCGTCCTCCGAAGCGTCCTCCCCGCGCAAGGGGTGGAGCGCTCGGAGAGACTCGCGTCCGTTGAAAAGGACTTTTCGTTATGAGGACGCTTCACGTCCTATGTCACCACTTCGTCAGAGGAACCGCATATGACGCTTTTCCTCCTCAGAGAGAGGTAGGTCTCAACCGACGAGGACGTTGGTTTCCGCGCACAGGCGTGTTCACCTGAGATGCAGGTAGCTGTACCTGCTAGAAGGAAGGAGGCGTTCCCCTCGCCCCTCGCCTTCTCGCAGGGTCAGTTCCTGCCCCTTCTTCTGCCCTCCTTCGTCACCTACGAAGGATATCCTTGTGTCCCCTTCAGGACCAGATTACGTCTCTCATGGCCTCAAAGGACTCGCCAGCAGCAGTCGAGCCTAAGCGGAAGAAAAAGGACGGATTTTTAGGCTGCCCGTACAAGGAGGACGAAGCAGTCTCATCTCTCTCGTCTCGTTCGTCTCTCTCTCCACCTCCGGATCGTCACCGTTCTCGTTCTCCGAGTAGATCTTTCGCACACGCTGTGGAGGACGCTCGGCAGGACGCTCGCAGGACGACTCGTCGTCGAAGCAAGGACGCTTTGCGCTCTCGGACAGGGGCGCTTTTGAGGACGCTCGGCAGGACGCTCGCTGTTCGAAAAGCAGGACGCTTTTGCTCTCGGCAGGACGCTTTTTGAGGACGCTCGGCAGGACGCTCGCCGTTCGAAGCAGACGCTTTTCGGACGATGCAGGACGCTTTTTTTTGAGGGACGATCAGCAGGACGCTTGCTTGGCTAAGCAGGACGCTTTTGGCGCCTCTCGTCAGGAAGCTCGCGCCTTCCTCTCGTAGGGACGTGTCTGGTAAGACAGTTCCCGTGCTTCAAAGGACGCGCTACGTTCGCAGGATTGTCCGTCCTTCAAAGGATCTCGTCGTAAGGGCGATTCCGTACCTGAAGCGGTGACTCCCAATCAACGGAAGTCTTTGTTCAGGCCTAAGACTGCTGGATGTACGCCTCTCCGGATGGACGTTCTCCAGTTCCCTCTTAGGAGGAAGGGGAACTTAGCAGTCCAGGGAGTTCAGCGACAGAAGAACCTCCTGTAGCTTTCGGCTGTCTCGGACTATAAGGTTCTTGTGCGGCTGTTTACGTTCATACCTTCGGGGATAAGTTTCAGCTGCAGCCCCTAGGTCTCCTCCTCTCAACTTTCGTCTTCTAAGGTTCTGTTGAAGACCCCAATGAGTTCGTCGAAATGAAGACGTCGGCTTTCGACCAAGAGGCTTTCAAGAAGCTACAAGATTTTATGTCTCGAAGGAAGACCAGGGCAAGACCACTTTCGCTCTTTCCTCCCTCTAGACTCTCCGGGAAAGGAGGAATTTGGGTATGAAACCAAGGAGGACGTAGGGTAAAGGTTCCTTCGTCCGCTCTTGGGGGACTTCTCCAGTTTAGTGGACGCTCAGAGGAGGTCCCTCTTTATCGTCGCTAAGGTGTCCTGGACTCCTGTGGAGACCGGACCACCACTTGAAGGGACTGCTGCGCACTTTGAGTGTCTTTAATATCTTAGACTGGTGCTTGGGAGGTTGTGGACCTTCAGTCTAGAAGTCCTGATTCTCTCGTCTGGGGGAGCTGTCCAGCGTGTTGTTGTGTATGGACAAGGCCGTCAGGGATGGTTCGGAAGAGATGGTTTCTCATTTTGGAACGGCTTTCCTAAAGAAAAGAGCTCTTTATGTAATTTACCGCGAAGTCGGTTTCTCCCGCTCAGAAAGCGGAATTGCTCTTTGCGCCTCTTTCGGACCATCTCTTCCCCAGGCTATGGTAAAAGGAGCTTGCAACGAGTTTGCAGGAGAAAGGCGACCCAGGGACCTCTTGGCACAGTCTTCAAGACGCCCAGCAGTTCCTTCCACATCTTCATTCGGTAAAAACCCCGAAGGAAAGTCAAACCCTCCCTTTCGCGGGGCACCCCCCTCGAGAGCGCTCCTCGAGGGAGATTTTGGTTTTTCGAGAGGAAGAGCTTCATTTAAGCCGAAATCCACCAAATGAAGATCTTGTCCTTCAGACGCCAGTCGGGGTCCAGGCTGAAGTTCTTTGCGGAGGCATGGAGGGCAGAGAGGGGCGGATCCTTGGACTCTCAAGATCGTAGAGCAGGGGTACAAGATCCCCTTTTTACATCCTCCTCCTTTAACATCAAACTCCCGAGACCTCCTCTCCGTCTATCAGGGAGAGAAGAAAAGTATCCTTTTCGATCTTTTGGAGACCAGATGGTCGAAAAAAAGAGCGGTGGAGCAAGTCTTGGACCTGGGGTCACCCGGCTTCTACAACAGGATTTTCCTGTACCGACAGCAGTCGTCGGGTTGGCGCCCAGGTCCTGGATGTGAGCAGGCTCAATCTTTTGTGGAGAAGACAAGTTCAAAATGGAGACGCCTCAGTCTTGCTAGGAGCCTGAGACCTGGCGACTGGATGGTGTCTCTGGACCTGCGGACCCCGTAACTTTCACGTCCCGTCCACCCTCTTTCCAAGGAAGTACCTGAGATTCTCTTAGACAACAGGGTTTTTGGCAATTCAGAGCCCTTTGTTTCGGTCTCAGCACGGCCCCGATGGTTTTTTTACAATGATAAATGAGGGAATGTATCCGAAGTGGCTCCATTCTTCAGGGATCAGGATATCCCTCTACCTCGACGATTGGCTGATCAGAGCGTCGTCGAGACGAAATGTCTGAAAGGACCTCAGTTGACGTTAGCCCTAGCAAAATCTCTGGGTCTTTGGTCAACTCCGAAAAGTCGCATCTGACCCCGACAGTCCCATGTATCTGGGGATTCAGATGGATTCAGTGGCTTTTCGGGCGTTTCCATCCCAGGAACGTCAGCGGCTGGGTTTAGAGAAAGTCGCAGCTTCTAGGGAGAGAAGCTTGTTCGGCGAGGGAGTGGATGAGTCTGCTGGGCACCATTTCCTCGCTGGAAAAAGTTTGTCTCGCTGGGAAGACTGCAACCTCGGGCCTCTTCAATTTTTCCCTTGCGGAAGATGGGAAGTCGAAGGAGGACCTGAATGCGATCCTAAGGATCTCAAACAAAGTAAAAGACCACTTAAGATGGTGGCTCGACCCTCAGAAGTTGCGAGAGGGCTTCTCCCTAAATCTTCTGAGCCCCAACCTAGTGTTGTTCTCAGACGCTTCCATTTCCGGTTGGGGAGCAACACTAGGGGGGGGAGGAAGTGGTCAGGCTCCTGGAGAGGGAAACAGGTAGCCTGGCACATCAATGTAAAGGAACTGGCAGCGATATTCCTGTCGCTGCAGTTTATTCGAAGACAAAAACTGTCAGCAAGGTCGTTCAAAGTCAACTCAGACAGTACCACAGCCCTTGCATATCTAAAGATCAGGAGGAACTCACTCCAGACCCTTTTTCTCTTGTGAGGGAAGTTCTGCTATGGCAGACGCAAGGCACATCAAGATCCTGACGAGATTCGTGGCAGGGGTGGGCAGAATGTCAGGGCGGACCCTCTCAGTCGTCGAAATCAGATCTGCCAACGAATTTGGACCTTGCACCCCAGGAAGTCTGTCAAACAATTATGGAGATTGTTGGGGACGTCCTCTAGTCGACCTGTTCGCTACGTCGAGGACGAAGAGGCTTCCTCTGTATTGCTCCCCGGTTCTGGATCCAGGGGGCAATTGCGGTGGACGCGTTGCTCTGGAACTGGACAGACCTAGATCTTTACGCCTTTCCCCCATTCAAGATCATGGGGGAGGTCAATGAGGAAGTTCGCAGCTTTCAGAAGGGACAAGGTTGACTCTGATTGCCCCAATGTGGCCAGCAAGAGTGGTTCACAGAGGTCATGACTCTCCTTGTGGACTTTCCCAAGAACGTTTGCCCTGGAGGAGAGATCTACTCAGACAGCCCTAACTTCAAAAGGTATCACCAAAAAAACCTCTCCGCTCTGGTCTGACTGCATTTCAGGGACTATCGAAAAGTTGGCCAGAGCGAGAGGCTTTTCAAAGGCAGCTGCGAGAGCAATCGCTAATGCTCGAAGAGCCTCTTCAAGAGCTGTCTACCAGGTCTAAGTGGGCCTCCTTCAGGGTATGGTGCAAAAAGGAAGGAATTTCCTCTTCCACGACCTTTTTCTGTGAACCAGATAGGCAGATTTCTTGCTCTATTTAAGAAATGTCAGAAATTGGCAGTTTCCTACAATTAAAGGTTATAGGAGTATTTTGTCTGCCGTTTTTCGCCACAGAGGACTGGAAAACCTCTCGACAATAAGGATCTACACGATCTCTTAAGTCGTTCGAAACCTCCAAGATTCCTCAGGCAGACCACCCTCATGGAATCTCGATGTGGTTTTGAAACAATCTAAATGCTAAGTCCCTTTGAGCCTCGCCACGAAGCTTCTCTAAGGGACTTGAACGAGGGGATAGCGCTTTCCTAGCTTCTCTGGCGACGGCGCAAGAGAGTTAGTGAAATCCAAGCGTTCAGTAGCCTAGAGTGGGCTTCAAGGGGGACAACGCTTGTCCGATCGTTGAGCCGTTCTTTCTTGGCAAAAAACGAGAAACCCGTCTAATCCCTTGGCCGGAGGAGCTTTGAAATCAAAGTATGTCGGGTCTCGTGGGTCAGAACCAGAGAGAGCCCTGTGCCCTGTCAGGGCTCTCAAGTTCTATGTTAATAGAACTTTAAAAGAAGATAAGAGGTCCCTCAGGAATCTCTGGTGCTCGGTGAAGAGACCAGATTTTGCCGTTGTCGAAGATGCTGTGGCTTTCTTCTGAGGGACGTCATTAAAAAGAGGCTCATTATCTTGCCAGAAGAATGATTTTGAGCCTCTTTAAAGTGAAGCTCACGAAGGTCAGAGCCGTAGCTACTTCTCTTGCCTTCCAAAGGAATATGTCTATCAAAGATATCCTTGATAGCACCTTTTGGAGGCAGCAATTCCGTATTCGCCTCACATTACCTCCGGGATGTGAGAACGATTTACGAGAACTGTAGTTCTTTAGGGCCTTACATTTCGGCAGACACAGTTTTGGGGGCTGAAGGTAGCTCTCTCCCTATCCCTTAGCTTAGTTTAGGTTAGTTTTTTATTTTGTGTTTTTGGTTGATGGTGAGATCTTCTGTGGAAATCTCCCATTCTTTAGTTTAACTGTCAGGGGTTTTTTGGTTAGTTGGTCAGGTGGTGGTCGGTTACTGTTTTTGTACCTACCTATGTTTGGCTAGATGGTCTTGTCACATTGAGGTCACGTCCCCGTTGACAGAGCATCCAGAGTGCACCAGCAACTACAGGTCTACACCTGGCTGGCAACTCTGATAAAAGCAGAAGCAGCTTAAGTGACAGTAATCACAGAGTCTACTTTGCTATCAGGTAAGGAACCAAGAAGTAAATCTTTTACTTAATTTAAGTTTCCTAAAAAATCCTATTCTGTCTCTACCCACCATCCGAAGGTGGGATTCAGCTATATATATATCTGACAGTAAGTTTCATGAACAAAATGTTGTTATAATACAATTAAGTTTGTTCATACTTACCTGGCAGATATATATTATTAGAGTGCCCACCTCCCTCATCAGGAGACAAGGGTCATGAATAAAATATGAATAGAAAAATGGGAATGGTTCCTGATATTCCGCCTCCCAGCGGCGGGAATGGGTACTACCACCTGGCCTGCCGCCCACTACTTGTGCCGCGAGTTTTGAAATTCTATCGGACGTCAGAAAATACAGCTATATATATATCTGCCAGGTAAGTATGAACAAACTTAATTGTATATAACAATAACATTTTTCCTAACTATACAAACCTGAAGTTCTTTACTGTATTAGAAATTACTTTCAGCGTAGGCTGGACATTGGTCATTGAAGATTAACCAGGTAGTTAAGTAGTAACTGCCGTCCAGTAGTCGGGAGTCCTGCCCGACTGGACGTAAACATTCCACTTTGCTTTAGGCCCAGGAACAGATTGAGGGGTGGCATGAGATGGGAATAAATGTAAAGGACCTCAGGTTTGAATAGTTAAGAAAAATACAATTTACTTTAAAAAAAACTGATTTGTTCCTACATGTTATACAAACCCTCGGTCCCTTACGTTAGGAAGACTCACTGATTGGAGGGAGGAATCTGATGGAGTCATGTGAACTGACATGTTCACCCAACCATGGTTCCGATCCTGGTCGTAACAGCGAGGAGGGGAACCTAGTCTCTGTCCAATTGGTCAGAGTATGGGAACTGCATAACCAATGGCCAGACCTCTGGACCAATTCATAAGAGGGAGGCAAGCATAGCCTCTTATGAACAACAAACAAGAACCTTATAGTCGAAAGCAAATAGACAAATATACAAGAAGTATTAGGTTTGTCTTATGCCACGGTCCTCTTCCCCCATTGTAGGGAAGAGACGGATACATGCTACATCCATAGCCTAATGAAAGGTATACAATGGATCTCCGTAATACAGCTTACCTGCATCAGCTGCTCATTCCAGTGTGTGACGACCGCAACTCTCTGCCCGCAGGCAGAGAGAAGAATGAAAGGAGAAAGAGAGGCCAGTCACTCTCATTCATAACTACATTCACATGGTTACACAAGGTGAGATGCAGCCTTGTCTTGTTAGAGGAGCTGGGTGAGCTACTCAGTTTGTTGAACCACCACCACAGGTCTTAAGGAAATAGTGCCAAGGACCTATGGGCTATATCCCAAATATAGAAGGAAGAGAAGGTGGTCTAGTTGGCCCAAACCCCTGCCTTCAATACCTGTGGAACTGACAGGTTCTTGCAGAATGCAAGGGTAGGACCAATACCTCTGATTTGTGGGCTCTTGGGCATAAGGTATCTGTGTTGTCCTCCTATCTGAGGGGTGCATTTTCCTGATCACCTAACAAACCCAAAAAGAAATAGCGTCCTTGGACACTTCTTTCTTGGTCACCCCGGTGCTAATGAAGAGGCGTTGGCACTTGGGCTGGAGATGGCGAGTTCTCTTCAGATAGCGCTGTAGCACTAATGGGACAAATTAACATCTTGCTTGGGTCATTACCACAAAAGTCCTCTAGGGAGGGGATCTTTAAGGACTCGAATCTAGAGTCACGGACCGATGAATTCTGAGTCTTCACTGCGAAATTTGGGACGAAATTGAGTGTAACAGATTCCCATCCCCTAATCTCTTTGCCGATGCGAGGGCTGGCAATAAGACGGTCTGGAGGGTCAGATCCCTGTCTGACAACTCAAGCATAGGCTCGTAAGGTTCATGAGTCAGATTCCTTAAGGCGAGAGTCTCATACCACTCAGGAGGCCTGAGTTCCCTGGGTGGGCAAGACCTCTCCAAGCTTCTCATAAGGAGAGAGATCTCCATGGAGGTGGAAATATCCACTCCTTGCAGTTTCAGGACTAGGGCCAAGGTGGACCTATAGCCTTTAACTGTGGAGACAGAGAGGAGTGAAGAAAGACTAGGACATCCGCAATATGTTCAAGAGTGGTTCTGAGTGGAGAGAGACCCCTTCCATGACACCAAACACAGAAGATGGCCCACTTTCCCTGGTACACTATTGCAGAGGACTGTCTGAGGTATCCTGCCAACTCTGTTGCTGCTCGGCAAGAAAAGCCTTTTGCTTGCAAGAGATGGTGGATAACCACCAGCCGTGAAGACATAGGGACTGCACTGCCGAATGGTACTGCTCTATGTGCGGCTGACATAGAAGGTTGTGCTACAGGAATCTCTTGCGGTGCCTCAGAGAGAAAAGCCAACAGATCAGGATACCAGATGGCCTAAGGCCATTTGGGAGCCACCAGAATCATCTGAAGATTCTTGGTGATCTGCACCCTAGTGATCACCTTCCAATTCAGGTAGAATGGGGGAAAGGCGTAGACATCAAAATTGTCCCATGGATGTTGGAAAATGTCCTCTGCAGTTGCCCATGGGTCCAAAACTGCAGAGAAGAAAACCAGAAGTTTCCTGTTGTGCCGGGTGGCGAACAGGTCTACCACTGGATGCCCCCACAGGTCAAACAACCTTTCTGCCACGTTTGAGTGGAGAGACTACTCTGTCCTTACCACCTAATTCTGGCGACTGAGCTTGTCTGCCACTACATTCCTCTTCCCCGTAATGTATCTGGCTGACAGCTCTATTGAGTATGCCGTAGCTCACTCGTGCACCTGCACTGTCAACTGTGGTGTTATTGCTTATCAACACCACAGTGTGTCCTATCACTCTATCCCAAAACTCTTGGAGGAATAAGAAGGCTGCTTTGAGTTCCAGAATGTTGATATGAAGATGCTTGTCATGTCGATCCCACACTCCTGCAGTCAGTAACTCCTCTATGTGTGTGCCCGAACCTTAGGTTATTATCTCTGAGAACAGAAGCATGTCTGGAGGGGGAGTGTGCAACTCCACTCCTATTAAGAGGTTCCAGATGTCTGACCACTAGGCTAAATCCTTCCTCACCTCCTCCGCTAGAGGGATGGGGAAGGATTGAGGATCCTGAGCAAGTGACCAACACTCCTTTAGTCTCCATTGAAGAGACTGCAGGTGAAGATGCCAGTGAGGGACTAATTTCTCCAGTGACAACAGGTGACTGATCATGACTTACCAAAGCTGAGCTGGCTGTTCCTGCCAAGACAGAAACATTTGAGCTGCCTTCCTGAACTTGCTGATCCTGGAGTCTGCGGGGAAGATTCGTGTTGCTGCCATATCAATCAGCATACCCAGATACTTTATCCTATGCTTGGGAACGAGATCTGACTTCTCAAAATTTATCACGATCCCTGGGGGAAGGAGGGCTGAAATGAGCGTGGATTTGGCCCTTTCAAGTAGAAAAAAGAAGGCTGTGTCTTTCCTCGTAGCCCCTTGGAAGGAGGAACCTTCTTGGAGGCAGAGGAAGAACTAGCTTGACTTGAAGGCCTAGCTGGAGTTGCTTGAGAGGGCCCTGAAGTCTTAGCAACTGCCTTTTGGACAAGCCGATCGTTGTCTTTAGCTCTTGCTTGTCCACTGCAGCATCCATTATCTCTCTAGGGAAGAGAGAGGAGGAACCCAGCAACAGTCCATTCCTCAACACCGATTCTGACTCTGGTCCCACAGGCTTGGTGACATGATTCAGGACGGTGTCCCTTCTCTTAAGCACCAGGTTGGTCCCCAAGTTTGTTGTCTGGTGGGCCAGGTAGTTAACAGCCCTACCTCCAGACTGGCAGTCTCTTGAAAGCTAAGTCTTCTCCAGGAACTATTGGTCCTGAGGAAGCAGCAACCTTGGATACTGTGAGGGACCACAGATCCAGCCAGGAAACTGCTTGAAAGGCTGCCATATTGATAGCTTCCAAGCCCACTGCCTCTTGTTGCATAAACCAAAGGTTCTCAGCAAGAAGATGCTGTAGCGGTAAGCCAGGAGTCAGATGAACTAGTGCCAGTTTTACCTGTTTAGTTGGCCAAGGGTTGTCTGAGGGCAAATAGAAAAACTTCTATCGAGGTAGAGGAAGAGGAAACATCTTGTCTGATCTGTTGGCCCTGAGCAAATTCTCTTATCATGAGACAAGATTGTTCAGATGGTCCAAGACCCCTTCGGACAAGGAAGACCACAGTAAGCCCGTAGAGGCCTTGGGCATTCTTGGGACCCCAGAATGCCTCCAATTGTGAAGGGCGGTCAATAGAAGCTACCATGAACACTTCCCTTAGGTCATTGTGCTGATGAATCGTCATGATGACCTCAGTAAATGTCCTCTGAATCTCGGGAGTGACCGCATCCTGAGGGGAAGGACTGTTAAGTCCTTCTAGGATGTGTTCCTCCCTCGACCCTCTACCTTCGGAAGGAAGAGCCTCAACAGACCCCCTATGACCTTCCTGAACCACTTGAACATACAATTTCTTGTGTCCTAAGACCATGACTGGAACGTAAGCTTTCGTGGGTGAACCCTGGGGAGATCCCTCCCCAGGGTTCCCCCTGTTTGCCTTGCCCCTCCCAGTGTATCCTGAGGAAGTTGAAGGGACAGGTGAGGAAGATTGGACACTCCAGCTTGCCCTGCTAGCAAAACTAACAGAGTGAGCGGGTTGCGATTGATCACCAACCCGTGAAGTTGAGCGAATTGCAGGCTTAGAAGAGCGCTCTCACTCCGGAGAAGTGCTCCCCTGAGGAACAGAACGATGCTCTCGCACAGCAGGAGAAAAACTAGTCGACACTGGGACCGGTCGGTCACTCGCGGACTGGGTGGAGAGTAGCGTCCAGCTAACTGATGAGAGCAAGTACTGTCCTCACGACGTGTCCCAGTCCTTGAAGAGGTCAAAACCTCTCAAGAAGATTGAACTGGGGACCTCCTACCGGTCTCACCTCATGTACGATCTCATGAGACCGTCATGTCAACCCAAGGACCGAGCGATTGCTGCACGAGCAATCACCATTAAGGCATGAGTCACCTGAGTAACTCGCCCTTCCTTCCGCACCATGCCTGAGTTGTGACAGTGAGCAGACCAGTGTTACTGACTCTACCTGGACGCTTGTCGATAGACTTGCTTGCACTCAGGGAAACTCATGAACAAGAACCCAAGACGAGTACTAGCCTTAGAGGCAGAACCTCTACGATTAGGTGTATAAGTGCGAGCCGAAGCTTGAACTCGTATGGTCCTGGACTCGCGTGTCCCTCGGGGCGATGAGATGGTTCCCATTCCCATAGGAACAGGAGGACCAACAGAAGACCCACCTGTCTTCCCAGAACAGGGAGACAGACCCGCAGAAGTCCCAGATTGTGACTTCTTTGGGGGTGGGGGACAACCTTCTTCTTTCTCGGCAGGGGAGCCTTGGAAGATGAAAGGGAGGAGGCCGCAGACAATGACAACGAAGGCAAAGATAAAGATGACGACAGCTTACATTTCTTCTAGGACTTCTTTGCCAGCTTCCTCAGAATGGCTGTCAGATCCCCCATCCAAGGTGCCACTGGAGTGGCTGCTGAAGCAGCAGGCCAGGACAACAGGAAGAGGAGATGCCAAAACCCCAACAGCACTTGCATGATCAGGGCCTTGTATATAGCAGCAGGCACAGGCACAGATGAAACAGACTTGAAGGCTACAGGAGGGAGATCTAAGGGGGATGGTACCCTGGGAGGATGTTCATAAGTTGCAGGGGGAAACAAGACCACCTAACCTGGAGGGAGAGGAGGCAGGAATGGACCCACCTTCGACATATGTCGCCCAGATGACATCACCACCGAAAGTGTTACTGTGGTCACATGTTGCGTGTACACCGAATGTGGGGGTGCCACATACCCAGGTACAGACAGAGTGGTTGTTGTCCCTACTGCAGAACCATGTGTCAAAGAGGTAGATGAAAAATGAGCCATTAGCCCCTAGAGCAAAGGGATACCAGGTAGCCCCAGCTTCAGCCAAGCCTGCTGCAAATCCCCAACCTTAGAGGCTTCCCCACCTGAGAGAGGAAAAGTTGGGTTAGTCATGCTCGCCTTGAGGGGGGAAAGATTCCTCTCGAGCGAGCAAGGCCCGAGTACAAAACTCTGAGTTGGCAGCCCTCCCCCGTCTTTTATGCTCGATGAACCAGCCGAAGAAGCAGATGGAGAAATTCCCCCGAAGGGGAAACAGCAAGTTTAGGATGTTTACAAGGAGGGAGAAAAGATGACAAAGGATCAACCACCAACGGAGTCGTCGGGGGCATATAGATGGATGGATGGATTATGAAATTTAGGGACAAGCCCAAGCACTGGGACCTATAATGGTCATTCAGCGCCGTAATGGAAGAAATGAAATAATAACTGATAATTAATGAAATTTTATTGAACGTGATGATAATCTGATGTGAATGAAACTTAAAACCTTATTTCATTAAAAAAATAAATAAATAAATAAAATAAAAATATAATTTTTTATATTAAAATACAATTAAAAGTATAACTGCATACACTTGTGTGTATTAGGTGAAAGGTAAAATTGAATATTATTAAAATAAGTCAAATTTTATAGTAAATATCAATCTCTTTTAAGAACTTTACAAGATTATTGATATCAACATCATCTCCTAAAATATAAGAAAGTTGTTTCCCTGAAAGTCCGAATTCCTGCGGGCAGCACCATACACTGGGCAACAAACCAAAATATGCTCAACTGTCAACAGGCAGTCACAGCGAGCACAGACTGGAGCCTCACTTCCTTCAAGTATAAGCTGTGCGTCAATCGGGAATGACCAATACGAAGTCTCGTTAAAACAATCTCGGTCCTCCTGTCTCTATGAAACGAAGACTGCCAAAAATTCAAATTAGGTCTGATTGCCTTCAGCTTCTTGTTTCTGGCAAGGTTTGAGGACCATCGCTCCTGCCATTTGTGGCGGATATAGCTTCGAATAGGAGACTTCATATCAATGTAGGAACTTCATGGATATCCAGTGATCTTTTATTACATACTCTTTTTGCTGCTCTATCAGCTTTTTTTCATTACCCTTGATCCCTACATGGGCAGGAACCCAGCAGAACGAAACAGCTTTGTGTTTGCAAGAAATTCGAAACAGCCACTCTTGAGCTTGGAGAATCAAATGATGTGATGTATTACAAAATATTAAGACTCTCCAAAACACTTTTAGAATCCGAATATATAAACAAATTTCTTCTTCTCGGTACGATGAACAATAGCTAATGCTTTATTAATGGCAGAAAGTTCTGCTGTATATACTGTAGCCGAATTTTGGTAGTTTTTGGCAGCCTCACAAGAGCTTCTGTAATTACGGCTAGCCCAACTCCCTCTCTTGACTTGGAAACCGTCTGTATAAATCTTATAGCCACATCATGAGTTACATCATGTTCTAAGAATAAACTCTTTGCCATTTTATCAGAAAGGTTCTTCTTGACCATAGTTTTGTTACAAACTTTTGCTTTAGGGATAAGCCATGGGGGGAATCTAGAGGCAACTAACTGAGAAACATTCTGATTTTTTAGAGTATCATTATTCACTTCTTGATGTAGTCTTATCTGGAAGGGGGCAGATGACCTTGGTTTAAATTTCCTGTTGTCAAGTTGGCGAATGACCTTATTGGAAGGATTTTCAGAACTGCTCTTTACGTGCATTATGTAGCGCAGACCCAGTTCCTCCCGTCGTAAGTCAAGTGGCAGTTGATGTATCTACATACAGACTCTCAACAGGAGATGTTCGGAATGCACCAGAGCAAATTCGTAATCCCATGTTATGGACAATGTGAGGTCGTTAAGTTTGCTTTTGCACGCTGAAGAATAAATCTGACACCCATAATCTAGCTTTGATCTACAAAGTGCATCATAAAGTCTTAATAAACATTTCTTGTCAGCTCCCCACTCATATCCAGAGACTACTTTCAAAAGATTAAAAGATGCTTTAATTTTACATTTAGGTTATCAATATGTTGGTCCAGGTGAGTTTTGAGTCAAAAAGTCATTCCCAAAAATTTGACATCGGCAGCATATGGTAAAATAGATCCCTCGAGTTTTAAATTAGGTATAACCTCTTTACGCCTGCTCCTTGAAAAGCGGATAGCAACACTCTTAATGGGTGAAAATTTAAAACCATTTAGCCTGGCCCATTTGGAGACAGAATCTATAGCTTTCTGTAAATATCAGCATGCAGATATAGCATCATAGGCAGTGCAATAAATGGCCAAATCATCCACAAACAATGAAGCTCGAACTGGGCTTGGAACTTCATCCAAGATGCTATTTATGGCGACAGCAAAGAGGGTCACACTGAGAACACTTCCTTGTGGAACACCTTCCTCTTGTTTAAAGGGGGACGACAGAAAGTTCCCTACTCTCACTTTTATTACTCTCTGGATAGGAAGGAATGAATGAACCGAATTAAGTTGCCCTTAATACCCATTTTCTGTAGTTGTTTTAGAATTCCATTACGCCAAGTAGTGTCATAAGCTTTCTCTAAATCAAAGAAGACCCCTATTGTCTGACACTGATTGACAAAACCCTGCTGAATTTGGTTGGAGAGTCTCATAAGTGGGTCGAGGGTAGATCTATTTTTACGAAACCCAAATTGGAAAGGAGAGAGAAGCTTATTTGATTCTAAGTGCCATACCAAGCGATAATTTATCATTTTTTCCATTAACTTGCAAACACAGCTTGTTAGTGCTATAGGTCTATAACTTGAACTTTGTTGGGGATCTTTATTTGGTTTTTTGAACGGGGATTATGATGGAAATTTTCCAGGATATCGGCATAACTCCAGTCTCCCAAATCTTATTAATGATCTTAAGAAGGTAGCGTTTGGTCTCTTCAGGTAGCTTCCTAAGCATTATATATAAAATAGTATCTTCACCAGGAGAAGTGTCATCTGTTGAAGAGAGTGCTTCATGTAGTTCTTGAAGCAAGAATCTTGCATTGTATGCTCCCGGTTATCACCAGAAAGATTCAGATTGACCTGAGTGTTCCTGATTCTTTGGAATTCACTAGAATAGTTTCTTGGGCTAGAAATGTTGGAGAAATATTGACCCAATGACTCAGCTACATCCGAAGGGTTTGTAACTAGGTTATTTTCTACTCTCAAAGAGGGGGTTTTGGGTGGCCACAAACTTCCCTGCTAGTTTTCGTACCTTTTTCCATACAAACATCGATGGTGTTTTAGAGTTAATACCATTTATATAATAAATCCAAGAGTCTTTCTTGGCACGACAGAAGTATCGGTGTTGTTTTGCCATGGCTCGCTGATATATTCTTTTAGAAGTGGATTGTGCCACTTGATTTGTATTTCTTGTAGCATCTTCTAGTAATTTTTCTTAAGGTGGCACACTTTTTGTCCCACCACCTGGAACTGTGTTGGTCTCCTTGGCTTTCCTGTAGTTTTTGGAATAGAGGCTTCTGCACTGGCTAATACAGTGTTTGTCCAATACTCATATGCTTCAATATGGGTTTGTTAAAGGATTCATATTGGTTTATCGAGATAGATATCCTTTTTATACTTCTCCCAATCAGCTTCCAATGGCTTTCCATTTCTGTGGCATTTCTGTAGGGACATTTCTGGTAAACTTTAAAAGAATGGGATAGTGATCACTGCCATTTAAAAATTCATTTACTACGACCAAATAAATCTAAAGCTATTGCAGAGGAACATATACTCAGATCAATAGCAGAGTAAGAAATTAATATATATATTATGATAAGTCATAGTACCATCATTTAAAAACACAATATCATTATTATTAATAATGTCTTCTATAATTTTACCTTCATTGTCTGAAGTATGCCCTCCCCATAACGGATTATGGGCATTAAAATCATCCAAGAATAAAAAATGGCTGTGGCAGTTGATCAATTAATGATTGGATATCAGCATTTGTGAAGTTTGATCTAGGAGGCAGGTAGATGGAACACACAGTAATCTGTTTGTCTAATGTGATCTTAAGAGCAACAGCCTGTAAATTTGTACTGAGGGCTACAGGCAAGCATTCCAGTGATTTGCTCACGATAATAGCTGCTCCTCCATGTGCTCTATCACCCACTGGAGGGGTGGATGTGAAGATCTCATAATTAAGTCCAGGATTGAACTTCTCTGGACCTAATTGAGTTTCCTGCAGGCAAATTACTCCAGGATTAGTTTCTCTTATGAGGACCTTTAGATTTTCAGCACGAGAACGCAATCCTTTACAGTTCCATTGTAGGATGTTGAATGAAGCCATTACAAATCCTATTTGGAAGCCTTTCTTTTTTCCTCTTTAGGTGGTCTGGAAATAGACGGTTTTTTATGACTAACCCTGTGATCTTTATTTCTCCTAGTTTGATTTTCTTTAGGAGGAGGGTGATCATCTACCGTTGTAATCTGTGCAACCTCTTTAACTTGGTGGTTGTGTTCCATTGAAATACTTGCTTCACTTGAGGAAAGCACACTGTAGCTGTTTAAATATCGAAGCATGCTTATTTGGAGTATAAGGGGAGGGGGAGAACCTGAAGGAGTCCTTCCTCACTTGGGGTTTCCTTAAACTGTTTTGATTCCATTAGATCAGGCAGAGATTCTGCCTGTGATAGGATTTACTACATTAAAAGTAGGAGATGGAAGAGATGATGGGAGAGCCTCCTTTCATCTTGGAGGAGACTCTTTTTCAACCACAGGCAGCTTGCCTGCTTTGGTGGTGTGTGCGCTTGCTACCAGTGACTGAGGCACCCAACCCAGATACCCGGGCCTCTACCACAGGAGTTGATGCACTTACTGCAGGAGAAGGTGCTCCACAGGACCCCTTGTGGTAGTAAGGGGTATTGTGGGTTTAGAGCCTCTTGCATAGCTCTTTGATTGGCCCAATTGTTGTTTGGCAGATCCTATGCTAATGTGGTTCAGCATTAGCCTTATTTATTGCTGATAGTTCATCTTTGTATGCTCACAGTTTTTATCATTAGCCTTATGTTCAGCTGACTAATACAACAATTTGGTGTTTTCAGAACAAATACCATGGTCAGGGCAGAGCAATTTATGCAAACTTTTGCGTTCCTACATACTTTTGATGAATGACCAAACTTGAAACAGTTGAAACATTGAATTGGTTTCGGGAGGAAGGGTCTTATTCGCACTCTTTCATTTTCAATGATTACATGGGATGGAACGTTAGGGTCTTCAAAGGTCAAAATTATCATATTAGCAATGGGTGTCTTTTTTACTTTCCACACTGTCAATGGGCTCATTTCAAGGATCTCACTTTCTGTGAACTCATACAAATCTTTGTCAAAAATGACACCTCGGCCATAACTAAAATTCAGGTGGGGTCTGATTTCTTTCATCATATCATGCCCAGAAGGATTCATTGCAGATAGCATTTGTGCTTGCGTTTTTGATTTGTTAGCATGTATTAGCACTGTACGTTTTCCAAATCTAGATATATCTCCACTATTTATCCCTCCCACCTTTTTCTGGAGATACCTGCAGAACTTATAATAATTGTAAGTTTCCTCCTTCGCTGTTGCAACTAGCCACATAGGAGGTTTGGGAGTTCTGGATGGATTATTACCCTCTGTTTTCTGATGTATATCTTGAACCCATTCGATTGGTACATAGCTATCTAAATTTTTGGGTACTTTATCGATCAAAGCTCCCTCTATAATACACTGATTTATTTGTACTGTATTTATATTACTACTAGCCTTAAAGGCATCTTCATATTTATCAAAAACAAAGTTAATCCATGCTTCCCATTTTGATGTGACTCAAGGAAATTCATCCTTATTTCAATTATAGTTCCAAAGGAATGGAAGGTTGTCAAAATAATGTCATAGTCGCACTGCAGTGGTATGCCCACGACATGTAGCACTAGCAAGTTTTTCATATTAGATAGTTTTCCAACACAATGTTTTGTAGAGCTACTATCGTGCTCTTGATTAATTGAAATTTTCATGGGGGTGGTCCAAGTCCTTGTCCATAGTCGTCATCTGCGCCAAAGCATCAAAAGGTCCAGGGGTACTCGATCCCTTATATTTATTTGTCATAAAGATTAGAGGGGGTATAATAAAAAAAAAAAAAAAAAAAAATTTAACTTGAAAACCTTAAAAAATATCATCAGCCTTTCTTGGAGTTTATTCCGCCACCAATGGCACAAGTGAAGAACCGAATCCCAAAATGTCCGCATCCCTACCCTACCCCATTGGGGATGGCATAACATGATTAGAGTGGCTCAAGTGTAGGCCAAACCCGCTTGATAGGACTGAGAGTATTACAAGAATACAATCATCCCCACCCCAATCATGTTATGGGCAAACCGGTATAGAATGCCGAGAGTCCCTAACCCAGAACCAGACCCCCCTGGAATCCATGGTCCAACTCTAAAGAATAGTTCCGCCTGATCTCTTCAGGTCCGAACATTATCGGGCAGTTGATGATCCTACCACAGTTCCCACTATTAAGTTTTGGATATAACCCAGTCCCAGCATATGATATCTTTTCCTATTTTCATGTCTAATAAATTTTACAAAGGTGGAAAAATCCACAACAATTAATCCAATTATACGATGATCTATGGGACTTATAGGGGGAGGAAGCAAGAAGGATGAAAAGTTTTAGTAAAAGGAAAAGAGCTTGACTTATTTAGTTGGATCAACAGCTGGGCACCAAGGCGAGCGAGAAAGTAGTTCCCACCAGTCATCAGGGCCCAGCTGCTGAACCCTAAGCCCCCCATCCTCGGCAAGGCTTCAGCATCTGACGAAGCCTTGGAAGTCTTTCCCTGAGATCACTTCCTCCCCTCATACCTTCCCCACTGGTCCACCAACCAGGAGACACAAGTATCACAAGTATTATTCACATCACCCTCACAACCTCGGCACTTCATGTAAAGGGCATGAGGATCTATTTCCACTCGAGAGCGGAAGCTGCCAAACTTTCTAGCT
The DNA here is from genome assembly GCF_015104395.2 of Macrobrachium nipponense. Classification (NCBI taxonomy): domain Eukaryota; kingdom Metazoa; phylum Arthropoda; class Malacostraca; order Decapoda; family Palaemonidae; genus Macrobrachium; species Macrobrachium nipponense. Next base: position 24,109,796 of record NC_087211.1, on the reverse strand, counting down.
CCCACTCCAGGACAAATGCACTGAGAAAATGGGGGGCATTTGGACCTATGCAACTCTTGGGTTTGCATGTTTTATTATAATAAGAAACAAAAGTAAACATATCACACATTTAAAAAACAAAATGGGAAAAATCTCATGATAGTAAGGAACAATCTCCGAACAACAACAAGGGCAGAAAGCAAAAGCACGTCTGTTCACCATGGTGGCGGAAAGGAAAGTGGAATATTTACATACGTCTTGTCGGGCAGGACTCCCAACTACCGGACAACAGTTACTACTTAACTACCTTGTTAATCTTCAACGATTGATTTCCAGCCTACGCTGAAAGTAATTCCTAATGTAAAGGACCGAGGGTTTGTATAACATGTAGGAACAAATGCAAAGCACAGGATTTACCCGACAAAAGAACAGACTCAACGAGCTTAGATTACACGAAACAAACATTAGCCTAGCCTATGACAAGTTAACTACAATAGAACAATACTGTAGTAAATAGTATAAAATAAGCATCTAGCCTAGGGGGAACAGCTTAGCCTAACAATCCTAGCTCTTAATCTCTGACAGAGAAAAAAATCACATTAACTTGATCCCAAAATTCATCGCCAATGAAATGCAGTCTACACATAGCCAATGTCAGTGACAGCTGAAGCCGGCATGGGAGCTTAAGTAGTTACAATACAAACAATGTCCTTTGTCTGTTTAGTATAAGGTCACAGTGAATCCCACTGCCTTAGTAGGATACTGTAAAACAGTATTGTAAGTACCAGTGCCTAATAGTCTGGACAGTGGTTAATAATGTCATTGTTAGTGGCGTTTCTTAGACGTTAGTTCTACTTGGCACTTTGGCGGTCGTGTGTTCTTCTTCTGTTTGGAAGTCTCTCTCAATCAGGCATTAAGTCTTCTTCAGTTTTTATTATGGGAAAGGTGATAGAATGAGACAGAAATATTACGATACTGCAGGGTTTTAAGTATTTGTGGATTTTAGTTATTTGTAGGGGGTTGTGGTACCCAGGCCCGGAAAATACCTGGGGCGGACTGTAGTTTTCCAATGGTTACACCCCCATAGGGGAATAGTGCCATCAGTACACCTCATGCACTGCACTGTAGGCATAACTTGAGGTTCTTTGCAGTATCCCTCTGGCCCCTAGCTGCAACCCCTTTCACTCCTTTTATTGTGCTTCCATTTACCTTCTCTTTCTTCCATCTTACTTTCCACCCTCTCCCAACAATGGCTTCAAAGTGTAACAACGAGGTTTTCTTCCTTTTACACATTTCAAACATTTTTACTCTCAATATCCATTTAAGCACTGAATGATCTTATAGTTCCCAGCACTTGGCCTTTGGCCTAACTTCTATATTCTAGTGTTCTATTCTACATGGTTACACCTACACAAACAGAAAACAAGATCTAAATGCTATCTAAATGTTTTACTGTACCTTGGATTCTTTAGACATCCAATACCTACTGCCCCAGATGAGATTTAATTTAACAGTTATGACTGAATGAAAAGTTAACAAGAACTAAATACAATACCTAGTCTTTTGTTTGTGTTGTAGTGACAGGGAATACCTTAAATAAGTTCGTACTTCCATAAGCAATTGTATTAATGTCTGTATGTCTGTCTGTTTAATCACCCACTTTCTCTCTCTCTCTCTCTCTCTCTCTCTCTCTCTCTCTCTCTCATACATACACACACACACAGGTGATTTTATAGGTTATTGTCCCGTAAAAAAATGTGATTTAAGTAATTTTGTTCATCAGTAAACACACTGCATTATCTGTTTGGTCTCTCTTTTGTGCCCAAACAGGAAAGGCCGTGGACAACCATTCAGCTGAGGGGTCTTACTGCAAAGTGCTCGACTAAAGGAACCTATCCACGACTGTTTGGCTAAGGTGTCCTACTCATTGATATCCATCACTTAACAATTATGGGCAAGTTTGGCCAAGGGCTATATCTTCAAGGTGGCTAACTATTGAAGCCATGGCTGATCTTTCAGCTATGGGTTCTCACTCCAGGGTATCCAACAGGAGGAGGATGTTGACTACTGATGGGCAAAGGGCTTTGGGTTGGGGGATCCCTGAAGGTGGATAGCATGGCCAACTTATTGACCAAGGACTTTCATTTTTGAATATCCACCAATGGAGGAACATGGCAGATAGTTTGGCCAAAGGTTCTTGCTCCAGGCTGCTCAAGTTGGTAACCCTATAGGTTCAGACAGACAGTTTGACTTAGGATTCTTGATTTGGGTGTCCAGACATAGTATAGCTGAGGAGCTTCACTCACAAATGCTCAACATTTGAAGCTTATGGATAACTATTTGGACAAGTGGTCTCAATCTAGTGTGCCTAGGCTGAGAGGGCTGGGAAACCATTCTGTCAGGGAGTCTTGCTCTAAAGTACCTATGCAAGGAAAGCTGGGCGCAACTGTTTGACTAAGGGTGCGTTCACATGGTCGAACAACGTCCAACGGACAAACATTGTTACCAATTAACAATTGCTTACCAGAGTTTGCCTTGTGAGCAGAGTAAGAACAGTGATATACAACTTCAACTGGTACCACAGTTTTTTGCCAGATATACTTCCCTCGTTTCAACGCTTTTGACGTCATCCTGCTTCACCTTTGATGTGGCAACAATGTTTGTCCGTCGGGCATTGTTCGACCGTGTGAACGCACCTTAAGGGGCCTCATTTGTAAGTGCTCATCACTGGAAGATTATGACCTTTCAGCCAATTGTTGCTAATCCAGAATGCCCAGATAGCAAGGCCTTGGTTAGCTATCCAGCTAAGGGTTCTCACAATGTTATGTCCAACAGGAGGAGGCCTTCGGCAACTGTTGGTTTAGCGGGGTGTCTTGGAGGTGTAGGATTATAGGTGATTGTTTGACCTAAGGCTTTTGATTGTTGACACCAAGGTTCAGCAGAGTATGTGTAACTTTGCAAATAAATGTCTATACTATACTCCGACTATCGTTTTTACAATATCAGACTTTTCTTAAGTTGAAAAAGACCATAAAGTAACGTGCCACTCGGTAAATACCTATACAGAAAATAAGATCAAGCAAACAACGCTTTTCCCATCCTCAGAAAATTACGATAATTTTTCAATGCAAGTTAACTCCTATTTAGTAAGAAATAAATACTCAATATAATATTTATGACAAGCAAACAATAGCACCCTCATGTGCTTTATGGCTTGTGATGTATAACTCTTCTCCTACACCTCGAGCCGTACCACATGAAAAAATGGCTGTTTTCGAGAGGAGTTTTGGCATCTGCAATAAACGCACCTTATTGAAGGAATTCCAGACACACAAACGCACCCGATTCGACGATCTGTACATCTTTCGTATCAAATCCCCGGTGGTCCTGGAGACTGGTTAAGCTTTCTTAGACGGGCAAATGGAGTAAAACTATCTGGAGTTACGTAGGAAAATTCTCCTTAGTAGATAACAATATTCGGTTACTAAGGTAATCTTTTACTGTCAATTTCCTTTTCAGCGCTGAATAACCTCATAGATCCCAGTGCATGACCTGTGGTCTAAATCCTAGATTCAACTCAACTAAGGCAACTAACTAGGTAGTGGGAGAGATAGAATGCGTCATTGGTTCGACTGCTGGTATTGTCCAGTTAGTCTTTGAAGACTCAAAATGTGGGTGGTGTTTGAGTCTATGCGATGTCTCCAAGACTTGCTAGACCTGGAACCTTTCCTAAATATGGGGGGATGGCCGGGGGCAGCCAAAACGCGATTTTTTAGTGCAGCCATCCACAGCAATGTCTTGGTGCAAGTAGCAAAGGATTTTCGCAGCTCTTCCTCGCATGCCTCCCCAAGATTTGAAGTTAAAGGTTTATTCGGACACCAAAGACAGCGAGAAAGAGCGGCACGGCAACTGCTTTGGGTAATGGGCGAACAAAGAGAAATCTGAGCTATATTGAGTAAAAGTTAGGTTTTTAGTGGGAAGTTTGGGAGTGGTGGTTGAACACCTACGTTTCGGGAAGGGAAGGGTCAACAAGTACACAATAACAGCTTTGAATTTAAAATTAGCATATTACATACATACATGCATAAATGCACAAACGCACACACACACACACACAAATATATATATATATATTATATATATATATTATATATATATTAATATATAATATATATAATATATATATATATATATATAAATCTAAACATAAACCTACATGCATACATACATGATTAATATGAGAGTTTCCAATCACCAACAAGCCAGAAAAACTGAATTTTGGCTCTCTTCCTGTTGATTTAAGGTTCTGTGCTCACATCAAAATAAATACATCTCTACCACGATATCTGCATTTATTATTATTATTATTCCATTATTATTATATAGATATATATATATATATATTATATATATATATAATATATATATATATAATGTATACAAATAAATATTATATATATATATATATATATATATATATATATTTTAGGGCTGTTGCCTTGTATAATAAGGCGCCCTATGAGGTAATGTTAGACTTGCGATAATCTTACGCTAAGTCGGTTGGTATTGCACTTCCATCTTCAATGGAGTGTCTTGGGGTTTGTAGATCACTTACGAAGTTGGGATTATCTTCTTGTTTATGACGACGATGTGTTAAACTCATGATGATTCGGTGAGGAGGTTCTTGTAGAAAAACACGAAGTATAAAAATATGATATATTCTTCTGAAGTTTTGACATGGTGAAGATCAGGTATGATTGTAACAAGTCTTCTAATAAACGATAGCTTGATCGCTTTCGCTTCTTGCCAATGATGATGGCTAATCCTATTCCCTCTACATGATAAAGCTTAGGTAAAGAGGTACAGGTCTTCTAATGACGATAGCTAACTCCATTCTGCCCCGTTCTACATCTCTGTTACAAGTTATGAAGGAAGCAGATAGTAGCTCGAACATATGAACATACTATCAGATGACATAGTACATACGAAACACACAATCAAATGAGACACGCTACAGATCACGTAGGCCGTTTGAATTATAGGTCGCGGTAGTTGTCTCAAGCAGGGAGCTTGGACTAATGTTTATAAACAATTGAATGACTACAGGTGACGGCATCTTATCTTAGCCTACTTTTTTTTTATTGTATACGTCATCTTTAGCGTCTCTAGTCTGATCACATTCCTGCAAGCAATCTGGTTGACCTCTTTAGTTTTAGTCTTTTATATATATGGACTAACATTCCATATTTTATTATGTAAACACTTACATTAGCTCGGTCAGCTACCAAAACCAACTACTGAATATTTACTGAAACTTGACTTGCATTTGACTTATAGGAGTGTGATACAGACACTATGTGAATATATATATATAATATATATATATATATATATATATATATATATATATATATATATATATTATATAAAGTAAATAAAAATTCATGGTGTACATGAATTGATTCAAGTAAGTAAATATAAAACAATGATATTGGTAAATAATAGTGATCACGTGATATATACTGATACAGTTTTTCACTTCATCTCATTAAGATACATATGCTACAGAAAATACTAATGTACTCTGACAATTGCATAGAATGAAGATTAACATGATAAAAATCATATTTTAACTGATAAAAAATTTCATATATGAATTGATAAAAATTATTAATGTTTATGCTGATCGATTTGTTGATTTTTTATGCTAAATGTTATATATCTGATTCATAATCCATATACTAACCTCATATATAACTGCAGATTATTGGTAAGATAAAAGGTAACAGATTGATTATAGGCTACCTGATTTTTTTTTGTTTTATACATATGTAAAATGGATTCATATAATTATGATTAATATATGTGCACTTTAAATAGATTCCTATGAGTACACGCAAAGAGATATTTAGATTCTGTTATTTATGTCATTAACTTTATATAGATCTAGTGCGTACACGCAAAAAATATATTCGATTCTGTTAGTTTATGATCATTTATATATATAGGATACATGATACTTTATATAGGATACATGAACGAGGTTTATACTACTTCACATTTAACTAGCGTTCGAACAACTTTTCTGTCCATTACACAGTTCCAGGACAACCACCTATAGCCAAATGAAACGGCCTATTTCAATGGTTAAAACAAGGGGGAAAATTTGCCTGGGCGGGTCCAACGTTCTAGTTTTGCGCTCAGTACTTATTTTCTCTGAATCCTAAGCTACACGAATACGTTCGCGAATGAATAAAAACATCCCCAGCACGAGTCCTTCGCCAGCAAAGTAGAGTTGAATATCCTTCGGGTCGTAATTGTCGGAAGTATGTCCCCTTTGTAGTTGATTCCGACAGCCGCCGGAGCATTCCGCATTGAAAACGAGATTAACGACGGGATACGGTGTCGGTCGAAGAAGTCCATGATGGTGCTTATTCCTTTCACATTGTAGGCGGTTGTTACTCGACTGCCGTTGTCCGCAGCGGACGAACGATTTTTTGACAAGTTGCGATGTGGAAACTCTCGTACTGCAGGATACTGTAACAGGTTCCATTAATCAGCCTGCAAGTGAAATTATATTGTCACAAGGGCAGAGTAAATTCAGAAACATCCAAATACAGGGGGGGAGAAAGCCATTAAGACCAGACTTAAACCCACATGAATTCGCTGATATTTGTGGAATTCAAAAGAGTCAGCCGTACAAAACTTTTTTATCCATGGCATTAACAATGAGTGAACCTATCCAGGTCTATGAGACTGTATATCCATAATTATGAAAAAAAAATAAACAGATATCAATACGAATCCCAAAGAAAATTCGATATTACTGGTAGTAAGTTACTAGACAAAGAAGTGGAAAACGGAGCTATTTGTAAGATTGCCAGGCAACATAAGAGTCAAAGAGAATATTAATCATGATTCTGTATTTCTCTATGCTAACTGAAATGAAGTTGTGATAAAATCTGATCCTTTGTGCCCTAACAAAGTTTCATATTCAATTTTCTCGCACGCATCCTCTGAGGTTAATTTTCAAAACTTTATTAATAGGTAGGAGATGCAACGAAAAAAAAAACACTATGTAACTAATTTCTAAATAAACTTTGGGTTTTTTCAAGAAAATGTGACATTTTCCCATGAATGTTTTACTTGAATTGTAATAGGCTAATGTTGCAAGTAAATATATTTCATATACATATCTTGATACTTCTAAATGTCTATGAGGTTCAGAAAAAATTAATTCATTTTGTTGTTTATAGAAATTCTATTTGCTTATTTTTTGTTATTAATTTTAAAATGATTGCAACTCCTTAACTAAAGTTGCATTGCGCATACGGATAGACACGTCTGCCTTGCCCATGAGAAGTTCGGGCTAAGCATTCCGTCTCCAGTCAATCTGCTTTGCAAGCGCGAGATGAAGCCTGTGCAAGCAGATATTTGAGGTTAAAGGAATCAATGCTGATACGGCAAACGCGACAGACCTTCTAGAACTGATGACGTCGTCACCAGCTTAAGAGTTACGTTACTTGCTGTAAGAGATACGACTTTAGTATTTTCAAATGATATTTTTTTGTTTTAATTCTCCACCCGCATGAGAAGAATGTCTGAAAAAAAAAACAGTACCAAAATTGAACAATATATTAGTTTCATGTTGGAAATCTGCATAATTGTAATTATGTTAAATTAAATATTCCTTATTCAAACTAATGAAAAAGGTTTTCCATACAAATTCTATATATATTATTAGCCCTGTATAAGATTCATATAGGATTATTCCATAGATAACATTTTTCACTTCTAGACTTCCTGACTTTAAAATCTCCTTTATTTTATTTATTTATTTATTTATTTATTATTATTATTTTTTTTTTTCATTGACTACGAATATAAATCACCGGGACAGACAATATGTCAGTAGGTTTTGATATGTGTTTGAACTTTTAGCTTATTTGTCATTACTAAAGCGTTAAGTTAGAGTTCAAATCTTTACGCATATATATTTGGATATTTAATTAACCTATGGTTACGTTTTGCTTATTGATTTTATTGTGATTCCTTTTTTATTATAATTTGTAAAAACCCTTCCGACTCCTTACGGAGTGTATTATATTGACTCCACTTGTATCCATATTTATTTTATTTTTTTATATTTATTTATTTATATATATTTTTTTATATATATTTGATAAATTAATGGTTGGCTTGAATATGTGGAAAAGTGTTCTAGCGGCGTACCGTATAAGGCTACTTGCGGCATCAATTCTATAGATACAAGATATAAATGATAAAGGTATTTAAAACCGTGAGAACCGCTATAATCCAGTTCGGATCCAATATCACGAGTTGTAACTCGTAAGACATTGACACTTCCTATTTAATCATCCGTTATTCTACCAAACCGATTGACTCTGGGTGATAAAAATATATTATTGGTTTTCTTAATGGAAAGGAATTCACACACGAGTTAAGGAGATTATTATTGATTTACACCACCCGAGTCAGATTATTATTATGTGTTGAATTCCATGTTTACTGATTTAGCACTCATAAATATTCCTAACGCACTCAATTGCGGTGTTTGTTTTTAGTGCTATTAATTCTATATAACGTGTCAAGGAACTATTAACACTAAGAAGTGTTTTATTCCCTCTGTCAGGAACTCGTAATTCTGTTAATAATTCTACGTATAGTTCTTTCAAGGATTGATTTGGCACAGGATAGGCCCTTAAACTGACAAGGTGTCTTAGTGTGTCCCTTGTTTTCATGACACGTGTTACAATCAGTTATGTGCTTTTTATATCTGTAAACATTGTAGGCCCAGTAAAACAGTGGGATTTGGCTTTCTGTGACATAGTAGGGAAACCTGGATGACGGAATGCAACCAGTTTATGACGATTGGTATGAAAGAGATTATTACTACTACCCTGGTTCGTTAGTCATCTGCTGTGTTCTCCGGGTTTCCTCGTCACGACCTACATATAATTAGGGCTTGTGCCCTTGTATAGATAAGGCGCCCTATGAGGTAATGTTAGACTAGCGATAATCTATACGCTAAGTCGGTTGGTATTGCATTCATTCCATCTTCAATGGAGTGGTCTTGGGTTTTGTAGATCACTTACGAAGTCGGTATTATCTTTACGACGATGTGTTAAACTCATGGTTCGGTGAGGTTCTTGTAGAAAACACTAAGTAATATAGATATAATTTCTTCTGAAGTTTTACATGGTGAAGATCAGATATGATTGTACAAGTTCTTCTAATAACGATAGCTTGATCGCTCTGCCAATGATAATGGCTAATCCTATTCCTCTACATGATAAAGCTTAGGTAAGTGTACAGGTCTTCTAATGACGATCACTAACTCTGTTCTGCCTGTCTACCATCTCTGTTACAAGTTATGAAGGAACAGACAGTAGTTCGAACATATGAACATACATACAATGACATAGTTTTCATACGAACACACAAATCGAATGAGACACGCTACAGATCACGTAGGCCGTTTGAATAATAGGTCGGGTAGTTGCTCAAGCAGGGAGCTTGGACTAATGTTTTATAAACAATTGAATGACTACAGGTGACGGCATGTTATCTTAGCCTACATACTTATTGTATACGTCATCTTTAGCGTCTCTAGTCTGATCACATTCCTGCAAGCAATCTGGTTGACCTCTTAGTTTTAGACTTTTATATATATGGACTACATTCCATATTTTTATTATGTAAACACTTACATTAGCTCGGTCAGCTACCAAAACCAACTACTGAATATTACTCAAACTTGACTTGCATCTGACTTATAGGAGTGTGATACAGACACTATGTGAATATATATATATATATATATATATATATATATATATATATATATATATATATATATATAAGTAAATAAAATTCATGGTGTACATGAATTGATTCAAGTAATAAAAATATAAAACAATGATATTGGTAATAATAGTGATCACGTGATATATATGATACAGTTTTTCACTTCATCTCTTTAAGATACTTATGCTACAGAAAATACTAATGTACTCTGATAATTGCATGAATGAAGATTAACATGATAAAATCATATTTTAACTGATAAAAATTTTCATATATGAATTGATAAAATTATTAATGGTTATGCTGATTGATTCGTTGATTTTTATGCTAAATGTTATATATCTGATTAGTAATTCATATACTAACTCATAAATAACTGCAGATATTGGTAAGATAAAAGGTAACGGATTGATTATAGGCTACCTGATTTGTTTATACATATGTATATGGATTCATAATTATGATTAATATATGTGCACTTTAAATAGATTCCTATTGCGTACACGCAAAAGATATATTTCGATTCCGTTATTTAGATCATTTATATATAGATTTCCTAGTGCGTACACGCAAAAAATATATTTTCGATTCTGTTATTTATGATCATTTATATAAGAGATTCCTATTGCGTACACGCAAAAAATATATTTCGATTCTGTTATTTATGATCATTTATAGATATAGGATACATGATACTTTATATATATAGGATACATGACCGAGGTTATACTACTTCACTTTTAACTAGCGTTGTTCGAACAACTTTTTCGTCATTACACAGTTCCAGACAACCACCTATAGCCAATTGAAACGGCCTTTTTCAATGGTTAAAACAAGGGGAAAATTTGCCTGGGCGGGTCCAACGTTCTATTTTTGCGCGTCATGACTTATTCTCTGCATCCTAAGCTACACGATTACGTTCGCGATGAATAAAAAAACATCCCAGCACGAGTCCTTCGCCAGCAAAGTAGAGTGAATATCTTCGGGTCGTAATTGTCGGAAGTATGTCCCATTCGTAGTCGATTCCGACAGCCGCTGGAGCGTTCCACATGAAAACGAGATTAACGACGAGATACGGTGTCGGTCGAGATTAACGACGGGATACGGTGTCGGTCGAAGAAGTCCATGAAATTCCTTCCTTTCACATTGTAGGCGGTTGTTACTTGACTGTAGTCGTCCGCTGCGACGAACGATTTTTTTGAAGTTGCGATGTGAAACTCTCGTACTGCAGGATACTGTAACCAGGTTCCATTGATCAGCCTGCAAGTGTTAAATTATACTTGTCACAAGGGCAAAGTAAATTCAGACAACATCCAAATACAGGGGAGGGAAGAGAGCCATTTAGACCAGAACTTAACCCACATGAATTCGATGATATTTTGAATTCAAAAGAGTCCGCTGTACAAACTTTTTATCCATGGCATTAACAATGAGTGAACCTATCCAGGTCTATGATGACTGTAAAAATATCCATAATTATAACAAATAAATAGATATCATTACGAATCTCAAAGAAAATTCGATATTACTGGTAGTAAGTTACTAGACAAAGAAGTGGAAAACGGAGCTAATTGTAAGATTGCCAGCAACATAAGAGTCAAAGAGAAGATTAATCATGATTCTGTAGTTCTCTATTGCTAACTGAAATTAAGTTGTGATAAAATCTGATCCTATGTGCCCTAACAAAAGTTTCATATTCAATTTTCTCGCGCGCATCCTCTGAGGTAATTTAAAAAACATTATTAATAGGTAGGAGATGCAACGAAAAAAACCCACTATGAACTAATTTCTAAATAAACTTTGGGTTTTTCAAGAAATGTGACATTTTCCCATGAATGTGATTTACTTGAATTGTAATAGCTAATGTTGCAAGTAAATATTTCTTATCCACAACTTGATAATTCTCAATGTCCGTTTACCCATGTCATAAGCTGAATTATTGACTCTAATGTCTATGAGGTTCAGAAAAAAAAATTAATCATTTTGTTGTTATAGAAATTCTATTTGCTTATATTGTTCATTAATTTAAAATGATTACAAGTCCTTAACTAATTGCATTACACACACGGATAAGAATATGTTATGTGGCCTGTCTGTGACCTATGAACCACATGTGAAGTTCATGAACTAAGCATTCCTTTCTCCAGTCAATCTGCTTTTGCAAGCAGAGACGACACACAGATGAAGCCTGTGTAAGCAGATTATTGAGGTTAAAAGGAACAAATGCTGATACGGCAATGATGACGTCGTCACTTGGCAGGAGATTGCTCTCAGCCAGCTAAGAGTTACGTTACTTGCTGTAAGAGATACGACTTTAGTATTTTCAAATGATATTTTAGTGTTTTAATTCTCCACCCGCATGAGAAGAATGTCTGAAAAAAAAACAACAGTACCAAAATTGAACAATATATTAGTTTCATGTTGGCATTATGTTAAATAAATATTCCTTATTCAAACTATATGAAAAAGGTTTCCATACAAATTCTATATATATTATTAGCCCTGTATAAGATTCATATAGGATTATTCCATAGATAACATTTTCACTTCTAGACTTCCTGACTTTAAAATCTCTTTTATTTTATTTTATTTATTTTATTTATTATTAGTTTATTTTATTTATTTATTTATTTAATTTTTTTTTTTTTTTTTTTTTTTTTTCATTGACTACGAATATAAATCACCGGGACAGACAATATGTCAGTAGGTTTTGGATATGTATTTGAAACTTTTAGCTTATTTTGTCATTACTAAAGCGTTAAGTTAGAGTCAAATCTTTACGCATATATATTTGGATATTTAATGGTTACGTTTGCTTATGATTTTATCGTGATTCCTTTTTTTTATTATAATTTGTAACCCTTCCGACTTCTTACGGAGTGTATTATATTGACTCCACTTGTATCCATATTTATTTTATTTTTTTATTTTTATATTTATTTATTTATATATTTTTTATATATCTTTGATAAATTAATGGTTGGCTTGAATAGTGGAAAAGTGTTCTAGCGGCGTACCGTATAAGGCTACTTGCGGCATCAATTCTAGATACAAGATATAAATGATAAAGGTATTTAAAACCGCGAGAACCGCTATAATCCAGTCGGTATATCACGAGTTGTAACTCGTAAGACATTGACACTTCTATTTAATTATCGTTATTCTACCAACCGATTGACTCTGGGTGATCAAATATATTATTGGTTTTCTTAATGGAAAGGAATTCACACAACGTGTTAAGGAGATTATTATTGATTTACACCACCCGAGTCACAGATTATTATGTGTTGAATTCCATATTTACTGATTTAGCACTCCATAAATATTCCTAACGCACTCAATTGCGGTGTTTGTTTTTAGTGCTATTAATTCTATATAACGTGTCAAGGAACTATTAACACTAAGAAAGTGTTTATTCCTCTGTCAGACTCGTAATTCTGTTAATAATTTCTACGTATATTCTTTCAAGGATGATTGGCACAGGATAGATCCCTAAACTGACAGGGGTCTTAGTGTATCCCTTGTTTTCATGACACAGTTACAATTAGTTTATGTGCTTTTTATATCTGTAAGCATTGTAGGCCAGTAAAATAGTGATTTGGCTTTCTGTGACATACTATGGAACCCTGGATGACGGAATGCAACCAGTTTATGACGATTGGTATGAAAGAGATTATTATTACTACCTGGTCGTTAGTCATCTGCTGTGTTCTTCGGGTTTTTCCTCGTCACGGACCTACATATAATACTACATTTGATTACATTATTCTGATACACATACCTTAAGTATACTTTTGCTTTAGGGTTTCTGCTCGAAGTGTGTATTGTTTTTGCTTAGCCGCTGACCCTGTTTCCGTTTCGAAGTGTTTATTGTTTGGGTTATGTCTGTTGACGCTTGCTTTGTTCAGTTCGTAACAGTTCTGCGCTCGACCCAGATATTCAATGCTCGCGATCTCTTGGGTTAAGGAATTTTCTTGTTTAGATACGGTTTTTTAACAATAGGTACGGATGTTTCTATATCTTTTAGTCTAATTAATGGTTCTTTGCAGTATGGTGCGGGATTGCGGGATAATGCGTCAGCTATGATAATTGCTTTCCCAGGAAGATATATTATCTTGGCTCAACCAAAGACTGAATGATCATTTGTCACCGAGTTCCTTTTGGACTGTGATTAAAGCCTTTGAAAAAAACTCGGTAAAGGACTCATGTTCAGTAAGGACTTTATCAGGATAGCCATAGATTATGAACTTAAAATATACTAGTGAGTTAAAGATACCTAGCCCTTCCTTGCCTATTACTGTATATTTACTTTCAGAGGGCTTTAGTTTACGAAGGAAAAAAAAGCTATAGGGAAGAACTGTTTATCTATTACTGAAGTAGTATCCCTCTTACCCCTTGGTCTGAGGCGTCTGTTGCAATAAAAAAAAATCCTATTAAATCAAATCAGATTTTTTTAAGTTAGGTAAGCTGCATTATCCGCTTTTAAGATATCGAACGCCTGTTGATGCTTTTTAGACCATAATCAATCTACGCTCTTCTTCGTAAAGAAATCTGTTAAAGGAGCTGTCATGATTGAAGAGTTACATATTTGCATACGATTGTAATACCCACTACAGCGCAAAAGTGCTGTATCCCCCTTTTACGTTAATAAGTACCGGAAAGTTATGAATAGCCGACACCTTACCATGGACTACTTTTAAGACCTTGACCAGACACATAAAACTAGATAAACATGTTCGGTTTAAAAAACTCTCATTTAGATATGTTACTCATGAGATTATTTGTCTTTGTCTCTGTAGCACTAGCTCTACTTTATGTGAATGTACTTCTAAGGTATTAGAAAAAGATTACAAGATCATCACATAGCATGTAGGTTATCCCCTAAAAGTCTCCAAACACTATATTATAATTGGGGTGCAACGTAAGCCGGAGGCATACGTAAAAATTGATAATGTCCCCTGAGTGTGCTGAAAACGGTATATGAGGTACAATCACTTTGGTAATGGTATCAGGTAAAAGCCTTTAAGTAAGTCCAAGTAGGTGAAAAAAAAATTATTCTAACCTAACAGAGATAAGATGTCGTCGGTACATCGCACTGGAAATTATCGGGAGTCGTTTCCTTGTTTAAGCGACAGAATCTACGCAGATACGCAAGTCGATCTTTTATGGCATGACATTTGAGGAAAAATATATGGGCTTATTTGATTTCCTAATGACTCCTATTACTAACTTTTTTCAACTTCGTCATTTTATCCCTATTTGAAATTTCATTGAGAATCTATACGAAGGTACGTAAATAGCTTTATGTTTGTCCTTAGACCGTGTTTTGTTTTCAATGACATCCGTTTTTCTCCCAGAGATCACTCGCTAGTGGAGAAACTTCCTGGTATTCAGGTAAAAGATAAAAAAAAATTCTGCTGAATCACCTCTGCTTGAATGACTTTACGGATATTACTTTAGATAGATTATCAGAGAGATTCGTCCACGACTGGTTGGGCGTGATTAAAAATTAGCAACAATAAAAAATGCGATATTTATAACTTCCGTATCCACGATATGTATACTTTTAGGGCTTTGTTCGCGGAAATCGTTATATTTCAGAGTGTCGGGAAGGATTAAAATTCATTTCCCAGCAAAGTCTTTTTACACGCACTAAGACTTTCGAGGGTGCATGCTTCTCGAGATTTTGCGTGCAAAGTGCGACTGCGGTTGTGGGAGAATTCTGTTGGGTCATTTGAACAATGTTACGATTTATGAGACAAATGTATAGTTCCTTTATAAGTTATTATTTGATTAACTGTCTCATTTTGTTCAAACGGATTTTAATATATTTTGAAGGTTTATAGGATTTTCCTTTGATAAACACGCCTTATTTTTCAGGATGTAAGAATAAATTTTGTATACCCCTAGATGGATCTTACAATTACACTACATACAGATCAATGTTTTTTATAACTATAGAGGTCATCTGTAAGCGCTCGCTTATCCGGACTTCTCATTAGGGAAGTTCGAACAACAGACGGTTGAGTCCGTAAATACAAGATATTGCGCTGTACTAAAGAAATAAAACAAGATATTCTAATTTTTACGGCGCGTACAGTTGGGCTTAATCCACCAGTATTTATTATAACTTAATGTATTAAAATTAAAACGAAAACCTGCTCTGATTACTTTATACGGTCGTGTGTTTCATAGGAAAAATCCTTTTTAATTCAAAAAGAGATATTGGCATGTAATGTATGAACCAACATCGCTTTTCCCCACTCTGCTAGAGTCGCTTATTGTGTGGAATTTGCTTCGCTTTGAAAACTCGGCAGATTTAACTAACCTTGACCGCTTGACTAGGTGACACAGTCACCGGGTTTGCTTGTTAGATTCTGAACGGGCTACTGTTTCTATTTCTTTTTGTAATAATTAGGATCCTTCTCTTTATTACCATCGGCAACGTATTGTGTGTTTTTAGCATTATGTTGCTGGTTACGTATAAAGCAATGAATGAGAACTATTAGGAACTGAGCGATTACTAATAAGACAAGTTATCACTACTGCATTCAATATTAACTGTTTGTACTTCATTCTTTGCTAAAATTTGAAATAGTGAGGGATCCTGGTCAGCGCATTTAGCCTGATGAAATTGTTTTTTACAGACATGTTATTCCTTGCATCCAGCCATATTTTTAAAGTTAAGTTGAGTCATTGAGGTTCGATATTTAATATAACTCAAAAACTCAAGGCTAAAACTGCGAGCGGGACTTTGCAAAGGAGCATTTATTGTCATGACCCGAAATAGTGTTACCTCTAATTTATATAGATTTGTACGGGTGTTCCACTTGTTTTTGTGTGTTTTCTAATCACTACGGTGCTTAACGACCCTATCCATGCATCTGTATAATACAGACGTTCCATCTGCGTACGCATATTCACTGTTAATATGATTTGTAACGTAAGGGATTAATAATCACCCAAAATGATAAAATTAACATAGTATATGATTATGATATTTCAGTAGAACTTCTGGAAAACAGACACTCAAGATAAAAACTCGCAGTAGCGAAATCTCAATGATATAGATAATTTCTGTAAAAAAGTAAGATTAAGAATGTCTCGTAACTTCAGCCACAGGAATAACGAAATTCGACCTGCAAAGGAAACACTCAAAAGTTACTCCAAATGAATAAAAATTGTACTTAGCTTGTTTTCTTTTGTGGGAAGTCACGGTGTTCCGATAACGACACGGCCTCGGTCCTCCTTCTCTATTTAGCGGACGACCTGGTTTGGCTTCAGTGTCCCCCGTGCGCGTTGTTTCGATGATTCGAGCCCTTGAAAGATCCGATGCTGCAGACGCGTTCGGTTTGTTTCTTGGAGTGCCGGAAACGCTCACTAACGATGTTTTCTTGAATGATTCTAATGAGAGACGAAGCTTGCGTTGTCGTAGGAAAAAGGACACGTCGGTTTTGTTTCTTGAAGTTATTCACTAACGATGATACTAAGTTGCTTGACGAATCTTGTTGTTTTCTGAAGTCGCTCACTAATGATGATACTAGGTTGCTTGAAGAATCTGCTGCTTCCGTCGTCGTTGACTTCTTATGATACATGATTTATTATTCTGGTTTTTTATTCGTAGGACGTTTGTAGAGTTCTTCTGGTCCGCTGGCCACCAATATTAGGGCTTGTGCCTTGTATGATAAGGCGCCCTATGAGGTAATGTTAGACTAGCGATAATCTATACGCTAAGTCGGTTGGTATTGCACTTCCATCTTCAATGGAGTGTCTGGGGTTTTGTAGATCACTTACGAAGTCGGTATTATCTTTACGACGATGTGTTAAACTCATGGTTCGGTGAGGTTCTTGTAGAAAACACGAAGTATAAAAATAGATATAATTTCTTCTGAAGTTTTACATGGTGAAGATCAGATATGATTGTACAAGTCTTCTAATAACGATAGCTTGATGCGCTCTGCCAATGATAATGGCTAATCCTACCTCTACATGATAAAGCTTAGGTAAAGAGGTACAGGTCTTCTAATGACGATCACTAACTCTGTTCTGCTGTCTACCATCTCTGTTACAGTTATGAATGGAACAGACAGTAGTTCGAACATATGAACATACATACAATGACATAGTTTCATACGAACACACAATCGAATGAGACACGCTACAGATCACGTAGGCCGTTTGAATAATAGGTCGGGGTAGTTGTCTCAAGCAGGGAGCTTGGACTAATGTTTATAAACAATTGAATGACTACAGGTGACGGCATGTTATTATGTAAACACTTACACATATAATATTACATTTGATTACATTATTCTGATACACATACTTTAAATATACTTTTGCTTTAGGGTTTCTGCTCGAAGTGTTTATTGTTTTTGCTTAGCCGCTGAACCTTTTCCGTTCGAAGCGTTTATTGTTTTGCATATTGCTGCTGACTCTGTTTCCGTTCGAAGTGTTTATTGTTTTGGTTATGTCTGATGACTCTTGCTTTGTTCAGTTTGTAACAGTTCTGCGCTCCAACCCAGATATTCAATGCTCGCGATCTCTTGGTTTAAGGAATTTTCTTGTTTAGATACGGTTTTAACAATAGCACGGATGTTTCTATATCTTTTAGTCCAATTAATGGTTCTTTGCAGTATGGTGCGGGATTGCAGGGATAATGCGTCAGCTATGATAATTGCTTTCCCAGGTAGATATCTTATCTTGGCTCCAAAGACCTGAATGATCATTTGTCATCGAGTTCCTTTTGGACTGTGATTAAAGCCTTTGAAAAACTCGGTAAAGGACTCGTGTTCAGTAAGGACTTTATCAGGATAGCCATAGATTATGAACTTAAAATGTACTAGTGAGTTAAAGATACCTAGCCCTTCCATGCCTATTACTGTATATTTACTTTCAGAGGGCATTTAGTTTACGTGGAAAAAGCTATAGGAAAACTATTTATATATTACTGAAGTAGTACCCCTCTTACCCCTTTGGTCTGAGGCGTCTGTTGCATTAAAAAAAAAATTTCCCTACTTATTTAAATCAGGGATTTTAAGTTAGGTGAGCTGCATTATTTCCGCTTTTAAGATATCGAACGCCTGTTGATGCTTTTTAGACCATAATAAATCTACGCTCTTCTTCGTAACGATCTGTTAAAGGAGCTGTCATGATGAAGAGTTACATATTTACATACGATTGTAATACCCACTACAGCGCCAAAGTGCTGTATCCCCCTTTTGTTTTACGTTAATAGTACCGGAAAGTTATGAATAGCCGACACCTTACCATGGACTACTTTAAGACCTGACAAGACACATAAAACCTAGATAAACATGTTCGGTTTTAAAAACTCACATTTAGATATTTTACTCTGAGATTATTTGTCTTTGTCTCTGTAGCACTAGCTCTAGTTTATGTGAATGTACTTCTAAGGTATTTAGAAAAGATTATAAGACCAACCATATAAGCATGTAGGGTATCCCCTAAAAGTCTCCAAACACTATATTATAATTGGGGCGCAACGTAAGCCGGAGGCATACGTAAAAATTGATAATGTCCCCTGAGTGTGCTGAAAACGGTATATGAGGTACAATCACTTAGGTAATGGTATCAGGTAAAAGCTTTTAAGTAAGTCTAAGCTGGTGAAAAAATGTATTCTAAACCTAACAGAGATAAGATGTCGTCGGTACATGGCACTGGAAACTATCGGGAGTCGTTTCCTTGTTTAAGCGACAGAAATCTACGCAGATACGCAAGTCCGATATTTTATGGCATGACGTTTGAGGGAAAAATTATATGGGCTTATTTGATTTCCTAATGACTCCTATTACTAACATTTTTCAACTTCGTCATTTATCTCTGTTTTGAAATTTCATTGGGGTTCTACACGAAGGTACGTATATAGCTTTATGTTTGTCCTTAGACCGTATTTTGTGTTAAATTACATCCCTTTTTCCCAGAGATCACTCGCTAGTGGAGAAACTTTGTGGTATTCAGATAAAAGATAAAAAAAGTTTCTGCTGAATCATCTCTGCTTGAATGACTTTACTGATAGTACTTTAGTTAAGATAGAATATAAGAGAGATTCATCCCACGGACTGATGGGGCGGGATTAAAAATTAGCAACAATAAAAAAAAATGCGATATTTATATGTATAGGTTTTGTGGATTACTAATTTAAAATTACCTTGTTGCTGCGAGTCAACCGTGTCTAGGGCTTTGTTCGCGGAAATCGTTATATTTCAGAGTGTCGGGAAGGATTAAAATTTCATTTCCCAGCAAAGTCTTTTTACACGCACTAAGACATTCGAGGGTGCATGCTTCTCGAGATTTTGCGTGCAAACTACGACTGCGGTTGTGGGAGAAATTCTGTTGGTCATTGAACAATGTTACGATTTATGAGACAAATGTTTAGTTCCTTTATATAAGTTATTATTTGATTAATTGTCTTTTTTTTTTTTTTTTTTTGTTTTTTTTTTTTTTTTTTTTTTTTTCCAAAACTGATTTTAATATGTTTGAAGGTTTATAGGATTTTCCTTTGATCAACACGCCTTATTTTTCAGGATGTAAGATAATATTTTGTATACCCCTAGATGGATCTTACAATTACACTACATACAGATCAATGTTTTTTATAAACTATAGAGGTATCTGTAAGCGCTCGGCTTATCCGGACTTCTCATTAGGGAAGTTCGATAACAACAGACGGTGAGTCCGTAAATACAGGATATTACGTTTACTAAAGGAATAAAACAAAAAAGATATTCTAATTTTTACGGCGCGTACAGTTGGGCTTAATCCACCAGTATTTATTATAACTTATGTATTAAAATTACTAGAACCTGCTCTGATTACTTGATACTGTCGTGTGATGCATAGGGAAATTCCTTTTTAATTTTAAAAAGGTATTTGGGATGTATGATCCAACATCGCTTTTCCCCACTCTGCTAGAGTCGCTTATTGTGTGGAATTTGCTATGCTTTGAACACTTCGGCAGTTTTGACTGACCTTGACCGCTTGACTAGGTGACACAGTCACCGAGTTTGCTTGTTTGATTCTGAACGGGCTACTGTTTCTATTTCTTTTTTTGTAATAATTAGGATCCTTCTCTTTATTACCATCGGCAACGTATTGTGTGTTTTTAGCATTATGTGCTGGTTACGTATAAAGCAATGACTGACGAACTATTAGGAACTGAGCGATTACTATTTAAGACAAGTTATCTCTACTGCATTCAATATTAACTGTTTGTACTTCATTCTTGCTAAAATTGAAATAGTGAGGGATCCTGGTCAGCGCATTTAGCCTGATGAAAGTTTTTTACAGACATGTTATTCCTTGCAATCCAGCCATATTTTTAAAGTTGAGTTGAGTCATTGAGGTTCGATATTTTATATAACTCAAAAAACTCAAGGCTAAAACTGCGATCGGGACTTTGCAAAGGAGCATTTATTGTCATGGCCTGAAATAGTGTTACCTCTAATGTATCTAGATTTGTACGGGTGTTCCACTTGTTTTTGTGTGTTTTTCTCTAATCACTACGGTGCTCAACGACCCTATCCATGCATCTGTATAAATACAGACGTCCACTGCGTAAACGCATATTCACTGTTTAATATGATTTGTTACGTAAGGGATTAATAATCACCCAAAATGATAAAATTAACATAGTATATGATTATGATATTTCAGTAGAACTTCTGGAAACAGACACTCAAAGATAAAAAACTCGCAGTAGCGAAATCTCAATGATGTAGATAATTTCTGTAAAAAAGTAAGATTAAGAATGTCTCGTAACTTCAGCCACAGGAATAACGAAATTCGACCTGCAAAGGAAACACTCAAAGTTACTCCAAATGAATAAAAAATTGTACTTAGCTTGCTTTTGTGGGAAGTCACGGTGTTCCGATAACGACACACGGCCTTGGTCCTCCTTCTCTATTTAGCGGATGACCTGGTTTGGCTTCAGTTTCCCCCGTGTGCGTTGTTTCGATGATTCGAGCCCTTGAAAGATCCGATGCTGCAGACGCGTTCGATTTGGTTCTTGAAGTGCCGGAAATGCTCACTAACGATGTTTCTTGAATGATTCTAATGAGAGACGAAGCTTGCGTTGCCGTAGGAAAAAATGACACGTCGGTTGTTTCTTGAAGTTATTCACTAAACGATGATACTAAGTTGCTAGAAGAATTTGGTCTTTATGAAGTCGCTCACTAAACGATGATACTAGGTTGCTTGAAGAATCTGCTGCTTCCGTCGTCGTTGAAGAGTTCTTATATGATACTTCATTATTCTGATTTTTCTTCGGAGAAGTTGTAGAGTCCTTCTGGTACGCTTGCCACCACTTTTAGGGCTGTTGCCTTGTATAATAAGGCGCCCTATGAGGTAATGTTAGACTTGCGATAATCTTACGCTAAGTCGGTTGGTATTGCACTTCCATCTTCAATGGAGTGTCTTGGGGTTTGTAGATCACTTACGAAGTCGGGATTATCTTCTTGTTTATGACGACGATGTGTTAAACTCATGATGATTCGGTGAGGAGGTTCTTGTAGAAAACACGAAGTATAAAAATAGATATATTCTTCTGAAGTTTTACATGGTGAAGATCAGGTATGATTGTACAA
>NC_087211.1:24077384-24084884 GCF_015104395.2 Macrobrachium nipponense | reverse complement strand
AAAAATCGAAATTTCAAATCGCTTTTGATATTGGCTGTAGATTTGCAGTCACTAACAAATAACAAAATTCATAAAACCATTATAAAGCTAACGAACAGACGAGAATATTCGAATGTGACATCTAATAATGGATCATTATTTTACGGTAACAAATGATTTTGCCAACTATTTATCGAAGTGCCTGTTATGGTCAGTGAGTTTAAAAGATGTCAGGTTACTTTTATGGCAACTGGTACTATTATTTTACATAGAACAGCTAAACTGAAATTCTTATTACTTATTATATTATTTTTTTTTGCTCTATCACAGTCCTCCAGTCGACCGGGTGGTATTTATAGTGTGGGGTTCGGGTTGCATCTGCCTCCAGGAGCCCATCACTTTTCTTACTATGTGCGCCGTTTCTAGGATCACACTCTTATTATTATTATTATTATATTTATTATTATTATTATTATTATTATTATGTAAAGAACCATACGTAATGTTCCTTTTAAAAGGCTTATTACATTGCCATTTAATAACAGAAAACAAGTCTTACTTCGTGTTGTGTTAAAGCGTAAACATAGTCCCTTTTCATGGAACTTTACTAGTTATTGGAACTTCGCAAACACTTGTAACTTCACGCGTCGTAATATTAAGAAAACTAAAACGCCAAACTTCATGAAATGCTTAAGTCCGTTCACACATCCTCGCTGGCGATACACGGAAGCTGTTCGTCTTAAATCTCCCAAGCTTATAACTAACCTTTCTCTCTCGGAAGATCACCCGTTTCGGCTCTTTTTTTTATCATTGCTATTTCGGACACTTCTCTCGAGAAATTCTCTAATTACGGACATTATTCCTCTAGAACTTCTAAGCCGGACACCACTTCTCGATAAGTGGCCAAGTGCACCGTGCCTCCACCTCCACTTCAAATGAAGTAAGATGACTTGACACAGACCAATGTCATCTCGGCTCTTTCCCACCCACAATCAAACCCTGGAGTCAACTTCCTCTTCCTCCTCTAAGATTTCCAGTGCAGATTCTAGTGCCTTTGTAGCAGTAGTAACAACACTCCAGTTGTTAAATGTATAAATTTACCTTCGAGCTACGACCTTAGCTCCTTGTCGTGGATGTGTTCATTTCTCCGAAAGACGCGTTGTTTTGGCAGTTTCCATCGTTCCCGATGTGAGGAATTCACTGGGGGGAAAATGCCTTGAACATATTCGAACTGACAGTTCGAGGACAACCAGAGCTTGCAACTGTAAAGTTGGTCCGAGAAGTGTGAAAGCCACAGAAAATATTATGCTAAAATAAGCGTATTGTTTGAATATCTCCAACAATGTGACAAATAATGAAAGGAGCAGTAGCATATAAAGCAGTAGTAACGAAAGAGATCTTGCTTTAAATAATAAATCCTATCTAAAAGGACGATGGATAAAACGCACCTAAACTCAATTTACCTAAAACAACAATTGTTTTAAGATAATGTCATGAAAATAAATCGCCTTAAAAACAACAAAAATAAGTTCTACGAGAGAGAGAGAGAGAGAGAGAGAGAGAGAGAGAGAGAGAGAGAGAGAGAGAACAAAAGAAGACCTCGCAGGTAATAATAAAGAGTGGGGGAAATTCATCTGGCCGTAATAGCAACGTTTGTTTTTTTTTCCCTGCCAATCCGACTGTTTCTTTTCCACTTTGTTGGCGTCTTATTATTTAACCAGATTTGCCCGCCCCGGACTCTGTTTGCTCTATTTGTGAGAGCCAATAGTCGGCCGCGTACGAAGCAGGAGAATTGCTCCTTCCTTCTCTCTCTCTCTCTCTCTCTCTCTCTCTCTCTCTCTCTCTCTCCTTCGAATTTTCGTACCGTTTATCCCGTCCAGTGTGCTATAGTTCTTCGAATCTCTTTGTTGTTATATGTTTGTATATTATTTATCATAGTTTGTGCACCCCAGGTGACTTTACAGGATTATTCCCCAAGAGCTTTAATAAGCACAATATCATTTTATATCTGTATAGATTCCTCCCACTTGTGCAGCAGCGGAACAACACCAGAAAAAACGTATAAAAAATAATTAGAATTAAATACAGAAACATGAAAAAAGTCCACCTCAGAAGACACGCTGACGCTGAGGCGATGCATTTTCTGACCACTTGAAACGCATAAACATTATGTGTTCGAAGGAAATAACACAATATAACTAAGACAGGATTCTCCCTCTATACTAATTAAAATAGATCAAACATGAAGTGAAGCGTATCTTCAAAGCACTGAGATGTGTACAGAGAAACGCGTAATATCAAATTATGTACAACAGTTATCTATATATATATATATATATATATATATATATATATATATATAGATATATATATATGTGTGTGTGTGTGTGTGTGTGCGTATTTATATATTATATACTGTATGTATATATATATATATATATATATATATATATATATATAGTATGCTATATGTATATATATATATATATATATATATATATATATATATATATATATATATTATATATATATATATATATATATATATACACACACACACACACACACACACACACACACACGTGCAATGTTCAAGTCAAGGCCTCAGGCCATAAAGTAGTTTTTTAACTCATTATCAGGTGAAAGGCGCATGAAAGCAGCTAAAAAATCAACCCCTGAGATCGATAAATTGAAAGTCGACCGTCTTCCAACGTGGTTTGTTAAGTAATAAGTTGCTGCCAACTTAAGACGTTCGACGTTACAATGAAGCAACCAGAGCAAAGCCTTTGGTCAGAGACCTCCGTAGGAAGCACTGGGGGAAGAATGTAAGTTGGAGTCTCCAGCTGTCGGGAATCTTCCATACAAGGAGTGATAACTTTATATGAACAGTCATGTTAGTATAAAGTTATCAGAAGAACAGTGTCACATTTGTCGCAACAAACCAATAAAGAACCTGATTGGGACATTTACGTTGCATACGAACAAGTGAAAAAAACGAGCCTGAGATTATATAAATTAAAGAGTGTCATAGTTGATAAGGAAACTAGATATCCATGTTCATTGTTAACAAATCTGTTTGCTACTCGAACGAAGAGAGCCAAAACCATGACTTGAAGAGCAACTGAAAGGTATTGCTGAGAGGTATGGAGGCCTGTTTGCCATGAGAACAAAACCGCCCAAATCATACAAAGTGAAAACCATCTGACAGATATGGCTATTTAAAGAGCGTATAGCCTGTTTGCAATGAGAACAAGCTAAGCAATAGCCATACGACGGTAGGGTCTGTTTGCCCTGAAAACAAAATGAACCAAAACCATAAGATGTGAAAAGCATTTTGTCGCGTGTTAAAACTATAACCAAACTAAAAGATTTGAGGAGTTGAATGTAATATCTATCAAATCACAGGATTTGAAGTTCATTGCTGACAAGTATATAATGCCTGTTTTACGATAACAAAATATGCATACTATCTATATATGATTATTAAAAGTACACAAAGGTGTTGTTATTCATGAAGACAAAATAAGCTAGAACAATAAATTTGAAGAGCAGTCGAAAGTTAGTCTTTAAAAATAAGCAAATTCTTTTTGCTACGTGAACAAGATAAAGCATAATCTGTACGACTTTGAAAAGAACAACTGAAAACTATTTATTTTTATTCCAACCAGATAAAAGTCTGTTTGCCATGAGAACAAAATCAACAACGCCCGAGAGACTTGAGGCGGATTTTGGGAGTTATTTTTATTAAAAGTGCGCAAAGCCTCTGTTACCATGGAAACAAAATAAAGCAAATCTGTAAAACTTAAAGAGCAGCTGTAAAATAATGGTATTAAAATTGACACGAATCCTGTTTTTGTGAAGAGTATAGGAAGCGAAACAAAAACTGGTATAGTGGTGTGGCATGCCACTCAGATGTTGCGGGTTCCCGTCTCTGTCAGTCCGATGAAAAACCGCGCAGTGTGGGGTCTGCGGTGGGAGGCTGAAACCAATATTCTTTGGCAGCTTCAATTTCAAGCCAATGGCTCCTGCCCCTGTGCTTGTTCCTTGTGAATAGGTTTCATCTACTGAAATCATAATAATAATAATAATAATAATAATAATAATAATAATAATAATAATAATAATAATTCTATTGCGAATAAAAGACTCGTAAAGAGTGTTTGCCTTAAGAAAATAGGCAAAAACCGATGAGACTTGAGAAGCAGTCGAAAACTATAACGAAAACAGTACATGAAGCCTGTGGCTACGAGTAAGTGCTGTTTGCCACGGGGTGATAAATAATGCTAAAAATGAGACAAATGTTTGCTTTACCATGAGAACCAAATGCCACAGATATATAAAGCTTGAAGAGCAGCTGACAGTTATTGTTATCAGAAAATCATAAAACATGTCAGTCATCATGAAAAATCAAAACCAGACAACATGAAGAGCGATTGCAAGTTAGTTCATGAAAATATGTAAATACTGTTTGATATGAGAAGATTATAAGTAAAATGTGCAAAAACTGAGGACCAGCTGAAATTTTAATTAAATACAAGAAAGTGGAAGTGCCTGCAATTAGAACAAAATAAACCATAGATACAGACGTATGCATAAACATGTATATATATATATATATATATATATATATATATATATATATATATATATATATATATATATATATACAACATATACATATGTGCAAGTGAGTTTGTGTGCCGGTACACAAGACTTTACTAATTTAGAAAACAATACCATTTTAGTTGCTCTTTCAGGCCTTTAATTTTGGTGTTATGATCTCGGTTAATTGGTCACATGGTAAACAGTATTTACCTATTTTATGATTATATATATACTATATATATATATATATATATATACTATATATACGTATATATATATATATATATATATATATATATATATATATATATATATATATTATGTATATATATATATATGTGTTGTGTGTATATATATATATATATATATATATATATATATATATGTATATATATATATGTGTGTGTGTATATATATATATATATATATATATATATATATATATATATATATATATATATATATATATTACATTGTATATTAGCGTTAATTGCAGAGAATATCCTTCTACTTGGACTTCGAATCAGTCTATATTACTACTTCTCTCCAGGCAATCTTCATAGGAATAAGGAAACATTGCTCATGTTTCTCTCCATTTACTTATTATAGTCAAAGTACAGTTTCCTGGCCTATCGGCCGTGTCTTCAGGACTAAATTACAAATTGACATAAACAGTAATAAAAAGTGTGTGTACCAATTTGTAACTAACCATGAAGACATCGCTGATACACGAGGAATCGGTCCGTTAATCATAATATTTATACGGATAATCTTTAAGCCTAACAATAAATTCACAAGATGAAGGACCTTGATAGAGGGTCCAAAACATTCAAGCACTCTAGTATACAGGCGTTGAAATATTTTTGAATTCGTGACTTTATGCAAGATCTTATATCAACTTTGTATTCATGAA
Organism: Macrobrachium nipponense; assembly: GCF_015104395.2. Taxonomy (NCBI): domain Eukaryota; kingdom Metazoa; phylum Arthropoda; class Malacostraca; order Decapoda; family Palaemonidae; genus Macrobrachium; species Macrobrachium nipponense. Next base: position 24,079,387 of record NC_087211.1, on the reverse strand, counting down.
ATGGTATTATCCTACTTCTGTACCGTCGCATAACTTTGTTTTACCCTCGTGTATGTAACTCACTAGTAGCTAATTGGATTTAACAGGCAAAGTGAAAGCTAACATGAAATTGTCTAAACCTGCGTCGAAAAAGGAATGGAAGAAAACTCATGCTATGAGAGGCGCCCCTTATAAGGAGATACAAAGATAAAAATATAACAATATATATAACAGATTTACGCTGCTTCATCATCTCTTGCTTACTTGAATTAAGAGCCGAATTCACATATACACTGAAGGGAATAACCAGACCCGATAGGGATCAGAGTGAGAGTGATTTTCTAAGGTGTGGAAGCCAGCAATTCAGGTACAGAGATTAAGTTGTCTATACGGAATTCACAGCTCAGTGGTAGCTACGTCCCCTTTCCATAAAGACCACTTTTGATAAACTTCCTGCTGTGCACACTTTCTGCTGGTTCTGATATTGTTAGATGTCCGTTGGAGTTCCTTGTTTTGAACAAGGGTGGCATAAACTCCGAGGCTATATCTACAGAGAATGGAGGCTTCCTCCAGACAGTCATCAAGGCAGTGACCAGTCCCCTCAGCCCAGCTCTGACTTGACATAGGACATATCGCTGCCTTTTGTCTTGGCACATGCCCCAGGAAACTGGTACATAGACCGCAAGAGGTCTGGCGACAAGCTGCCATCAATTGTTGAATGAAAGAAAAGTCCACCCATTTGCCCATTGTTGCAAAGTGCACTTGCAAGGGATTTTTCACGGTACATCTGATATTAACATTTGAGTTACCAGTTCTCTTTCCCTCTTATTGAAACTTCTCATTTTATTTCACAAATTTCTCTCCCCCTCCCAGTAGATGCTCTCTGAAATCTTGTTACTACTGTTTTGTGTGTTCTCTGTGTGATATAATTTTAGTGATTTAACTGCCCCTTGTTAATAGTGAATTAATTTATTCATTCCTCCCAAGTGCCATTAATGCTAGGAAAAGAACCCATTATCCAGAAAGCTTGACCTGGAATAATTCTATTTCCAGATGTGTTCTCACATTAACCTCGCCTTATACACCACCATCTTCCCTAGTGAAAATCTGCCCAAGGAAGGCAACAGACTCAACATTGTAAGCTATAATTCCCTGTAGCTGACTTCCAATTGAATCTCAGTGTGTAATTCCCGAGCCGATGGCTCTCTGATTGCGCTTTAATTGTATATAATAAATTCTTTATTCCCGAAACCTAGTCAAGTTATATTTGCTGCTAGATCTTATCACAGTTATATTAAGACTTGCATTTGTCATGTTACAACTTTGAGCAATAAAGTATAATTTTGTAATTAATGAGTGTGTCCAGTGGCGATCCTTTTCCCCTGCAATGAATTTTGTTTGATTTCATGTACAACCCTCCACAGGGATAATTCCCTCTCTGGGAGGTCCTTGTACATTTTCAAAATAACATTTTATATTCACCCCCCTTAGCCCCATTCCTATTTGGGCTCAACTTGGAGTTAAAGGTCATCAGGAATGTCACTATTCATCTCAGCAACCTTAAAAACTATGAATTAGACACTAATGTCTGTCATTTTTTACATTTTATTTTTCACCCCTTCTCACACCTTGCTTTCCTATCGGGACTAAAAGTAGACTTAAAAGGCATTAGTAGTGTCACTATTCATCTCAGCAACCTCGAGAACTATGGATTAGACAGTAACATCTGTCAATCTTTAAATTTTATTTTTCATCCCTTCTAACTCTCCCACCCCTCCCCACCTCTTATCGGGGCTGAAATTGGACCTAAGTGCGTCACAAGGGTCACTATTCATCTTAGCGACATTGTAAACTATGGATTAGGCACTAACTGTCGTTTTTGCTTATTTTTACATGTCACGCACTTCCCATCACCATCCACTTTGATGTCGGTGATGCATTACCTCCCCCACAGTACTCTTTTCTAGATAGTAAGTCATATGTATACCGAAATGATGTATGATAAACCCGTAGAGTTTATTTAG
>NC_087211.1:24067384-24074884 GCF_015104395.2 Macrobrachium nipponense | reverse complement strand
CTGTATAGCTTTGCTTTAGTGTAGTTTACTAGTTTAGTGTCCCAAATGCTGTCTAATAGCCCCATATCAATTAGCTGGTAGAAAATATATATAGTTGATAGATCCAGTTAGACAGTTGCGCCTGAATTGGCAGGAGATGCCAGCTTGTGCCAAGGTCAGTGGGGCTCTACATGGCTGTTCATGTAACTTACCTGGATTGGTGTACAGATCCACACTTGGAAACCTTGAATGGGTCTGGATGAATGATCGGACTAGGTGTAGGGTGACTGAATCTAGTTGCATCCCATACAACAATGTGCTTATCAGATGAAGGTGGTAAAAGGATAGCCCCTCTGCCTTAGTCAAGAGCTCATAATGGCAAGTGTCAATTCAACTGCAGCAATAGGAAGACCGAACTGAAGCAAATGTTGGCTTTGTCAGGAAGACAAGAAAAATTAGGGTTTATTTCACTCTTGGCCTCTGTACATCATAATCCAGAACATGATGAGTACGAATAATTTCAACCAATGTCCCATTGTTCCAGGAGACTGGTGAAATGCCACTTAACTTTGGCACCGCAAGGCTGGATGAAGGCAGAGGCATAGAGGCAACACTGACAAAATATGGCAAAGTACCACAAGAGCTGTAGGGTCATGTTTACTAATGCAAAACTTGATAGTGCAAGAAAGTGAAGATCTACAGTTGAAAGTAGTGAACCAAAGGAAAAGCATGACCGTGCATCATTCTCTCTCAATTGCAAAGAGAAGTTCAGTCTTACCTGCTGTGTATTTCGCAGTTTCCGAATCAAGACCCCTGTTTCTACATGAAGAAATCCTACAGTTATTTGTGGTAGTTAATTAATTAATGATATACTGCGCCACTAATCCACCACTCCATTTATTTAACTGTAAATACATACTAATTAAGGCACTGGGTTTAATCCTGATCCCATTGTGAGCAAACGTTGTTTGCTTTTTTCTCATGTTCGTCAGTGGTAGAAAGTTGTTGCGCATGATAAAACAGGTGCATCCCTTATTTAGCCACTGCTAAACCATAATATATACATATACACATACACACACACACACAACACACACATTATATATATAGATATATATATATATATATGTATAGTATATATATTTAAAATATATTACGATACAAATATTTTATACATATACATACACACACACCCTTGCAGGTTTTAATTCCTGGGTAAGTGGGAATGATATGGATGATTTAATCGTTATGTGGCTGGTGTAGGTCGCACCCAGGGTGGATAAATAAATGAGGATGAAAATTCCTTCTCAAACCCTTTTCGAAATCGGAAAGGAAGCACTTTCTGCAGATTAGTAAGTGTCAACATGATTCTCGCTGAGATGATGTTGGAAAAACTGAGCATAACTCGTAACAAAGCTACGGAAAGGATTATGCCTGAGACTACGAAAAAATGTTTATAGAAGCCATGTAAAGGACTTACGGACAGGATAGCATGAATTTTTCAGAAACATGCAGCGGGAAATTAGGAAAGAGAAAGGCTTGTAGAGGGGGAAGAGAAGCTCATTCAGGTAAAATCAAAAGGACAATACGTGCTACATGCAAGCGGAAAAAAAAAAGAAATCCCTCGTCTGAAGTTAAAAAGGAAAAAAAACAAACGAAACGAGCATTTTGGAAATGGATTAAAGACGTCGTCTCAGTCATGAAGGAGGCGGTGTTCATGGACAGTCTTTTAGTCGTCAGACCTGGACAGACACTGAACTTAAAAGAACAGTGCCGCATTGAAAGAATTTACCGAATCTAAGCCCGTGTAGGATTTGATAGGAAGTGCATCATCAACGTGCATTTATTTTGCCCTGTACACGAAAGAGCTCCAGGACAACAGCCGGATAAATATCTCGTAATTCCCTGTAGTCTTCATGTGGTGCCTTTTGGGCATATGCCATGTTCTGCTTGCATACTTTTCCCATTAACCTTGTTCGTGAAGGAAGGTTTTTGCTCTTATATGACTTATGGCGTCTCTAAAAGATGTCAAGGGAAACACGATGTTTATCTTCCTGTGTCTTTATATTTATAGGAACCTGACTCGGACTGACGTGTACAAAGATTAACAAACACAAGAAACAAAACATGAGCAATGGCTACCATAGCGTTAAATGACCTCAGCACCCGTAAATCTACAAAGAGTTTCAAACTTAAAGGTGTTCATACAATCATTCAATTACATCAGTACTCCAGTGTTTATATACATACACACACGCATATATATATATATATATATATATATATATATATATATAGTATATATATATATATAACTTGTACTTTATCAACGATTGAATTTTCTATATTCACAAATATTAAGCCATACAGATCGTTTAATATAAAATTAACTTAATCCCAAGAGGAATTATAATTATAATTACCCTTGAGCGTTAGTTAATCCTGAGGTATACATAGTTCCCCACAAGCCAATTTGTGTCACGTGACATCGTCGGGGACGCCATGTTCATTGGCAAGCTGTAATAGTGAGCTGTTTTCAACTTTGTCGGCAAATTTTAAAATGGTTATGCTACTTTATTTGGCGGCTTCGCTTCACCACGATCATGATAAGGCAAAGCAACAAAGACTACGTAGATTCACTAAGATAGAAGGTGATCGGCGTGGATCCATACACTTTACCAAAGGACCATATTATGGTGTACCAGTATCTGGTGATAGTGCAAAACTTTTATGCAAGTGAACAGTTCCAAGTCTACAAGTCCCCAGATTCATAGAATCAATTTTTGATGGCTGGGAAGCCAATGTTTTCTTTCACCAGTCGACTGAATGGCAAAGTGCTGATCGTGGCAAAGGTAATCATATCTATTGATGGCTCATTTCTATAGTAGTCATGTGTGAATATTAACCACTCGTAACTTTTTGTCAATATTTTTATTTCATTTTCATGAGGAAGTTTATTCTGATGCTTATTGTACGTATTTTACCTTTCTGTTGCTTTTAGGTCAAACACTCTCAGTCTCAGTGATGCTCCTCTCCGGCCCAAGGGTAGTGTCAAGTCTGGTCACTGCACATGTATGGCGGGTCTTGGTGAGTTGGCAGCCACATTGGTACTTTATTATTTATTTTACTGTGAAGTCGCTGCACGACTGAGCAATGCGCCTACATGCACACAGCAGAAGGCTAAATGGATACTGCCCACAAGCAGAATAAGCTCGAAGATGGAGAAATTTAGCCACATTGATTTTTAAACCTTGTTACCAAGAAGGGAAAATGGACAATGCCATTTCTGGTCAACCACTCTGGGCTCGATCCACTACTATGTCCTATGGTTGCAAAACCCATCAAACGAAGAAATACAACCAGTTCAAAGAATAACTTTTTTACTATAGGCACAAAGCCCTGAAATAATGCAGTTTTTTCAGAAAAAAATATCAGGACTGTTTCATTCCCCTGCCTTGCAGGAAAATAAGAAACTCCCTTTAGCATTGATCACACTAAGCAGCATAGATTTGTACAAATGGACAGTCTCTCTGCTTGGACAAACGCCCTCTGAATTTGCAAAACTGGCAATAACTATTGATCCAGCTAAAAATGAAGAGAAATAACAAGACACCAAGAAAAATGCAAGGAGTGGCATGTTCTATGATATGGCCGTATAAGTGCAAGCAACATGAAACTTAATCTGAGTGGCAACCCAGACAAACCAGCATCATCAACAATTGAAGCAATTTGTCCCAAAGCCCGTTTTCCTGCGCAGATACCGACTGGGGAAGTCACAAGAAAGGGAAGCATTTCGTTAGCTCGAGCAACATAGTACACAAAATCACCTTGGTTTTTGTTTATCTAAATGTGGGCCTATGTATCAACCCCAAATATCCCACACATCAGTGCATCCCCTGATGGAACTAACAAGAGTGAAAGATGCTGTGGAAATTAAATGTCCGTATAATGAACGGGATGGCCCTCTGGTTGTGTTTATCTTCCCTTTTTAAATGACGATTGTACATTAAAAGACAAATGATAAATATTATTATCAAGTTCAGACACAGTTTACTAGCAACTGAAAACTGACTATTGTGACTTTGTTGTTTGAGAGTCCCCAAGAAATGTGGATCTAGCAAATAATGCCATGTCCGAACAAATTCCAGGTAATCATTTCTAAGCCTGAGGAATATTTCCTGAAAATCATTCTCCCTGAACTCTAGGGCGATCTTATTACACGACAACTGGAACCGAGGAAAAATTAAGAAATGTCAAGACAAACCTAAGGTTGGCGATATGGTGATTCTGTATTTAGATGTAGTGGTACCTCGACATACGAAATTAATCCGTTCCAAGGCGGCCTTCGTAACCTGAGCTTTTCATATCTTGAACCGCATTTTATATGTAATTGCCTAATTCGTTCCAAGCCCTACAAAAAGTAAATTGCCCCAGTAAATTTTATGGTAAAGCTAAATTGACCAATAAACAATGAATACAACAATTTGGACGCATTCAATACCTAACTTAATACGTACTACTAATATGTACTACATCGACCTGTAAATAAAGCGTATTAGTGTACGTGGTATACAAGAAATAGTGTACGTACGTACATACGTACGTGTGTATAAAATGTGGAACCTTACCTATCGAGTGAGGCTATCTCCGAAAGTGGCGACAGAGAGGACAAACGGCAGAAACTTGTTATCACGTACACTTAACTTTACGAAACACATTAAAAATGTCAGGAAACATAGACTAAACTTTATGAAACACATTAAAAAATGTCAGGAAACAGACTAAACTTTACAAAACACATTAACAAAACCGTAACACTTAGCTTTACAAAAAACTTAAGATTAAATTTTCAAATTATATTTTTTTATTTTACATTTTTTTTACTTTTTTTTTATACTTTATACGTTTTTTTTTGGGTGTGTTTTTTTTTTTTTTTTTTTTACGAAATTTCAATTTCTTCACCAATTTCAACTTGTTTTTTCGTAGTATCAATTGGATCTTCCTTTTTGCTTACTCCTACCAAAGGCCTCTTTAAAAACTAACTATCCAAGGAAGACTGCTTCTTCCTACTTTCACAATGTTCCTGAAACGACTCAAGCAAATGTCATCGAACTGTGCAAGCATACGACCTGTGTAAGCCTTTTCGGGGTGTCTCTTTTCTACAAATGATTGCACCTTATGAAAAGCACGCTAGAGCATCCTTAATTCTGCTCCGTTGTCATAAGGGTCATCCTCCTCCTCCTCGCCGCTGCTAGAGAACTCTTCTTGAACGACTTTATGTTGCTTGGCCTCCAACTCCTTCAGGTCATCTGTCGTAAACTCCTCTTGGCGCTCCTCGAGAAGGTCATTGATGTCGTCCTCATCGACGACCAGCCCCATGGACTTGCTGAGTGCAACGATCTTGTCAAGATCTGGTTGCGAAACAGTTTCAGGATCGTCAACTGTTTCTGAATCTGCACCAGCTTTGCCCACATTGAATCCCTCGAAGTCTCGGGCGGAACGGCATCAGGCCAGAGTTTCCTCCACAAAGAATTCAAGGTTCGCCTCGAAACCTCCTGCCAAGCTTGATCAACGAGTCGGATGCATATCACAACATCGAATGCTCCTTCCAAAATTCACGCAAGGTGAGGTTTGCGGTATCGGTGATGTCGAAACCTCTCTTGAAAAGATGTTTCGTATACAGCTTCTTGAAGTTCGATATCACTTGCTGGTCCATGGGCTGGAGGAGAGTGGTGGTGTTAGGCGGAAGATAAAGAACCTTGATAAAAGAATACTCCGCTAGGATATCTCCTCGAGGCCAGGAGGGGAGCAGGGCCATTGTCCAACAACAGCAGACATTTCAGAGGGAGGTGGTTCTCTTCCAAGAATTTCTTCACTGTCGGGCCGAAACACAGATTTACCCACTTGGTGAACAAAAGTCTCATTACCCAGGCTTTCACATTAGCCCTCCACATCACTGGAAGCTTCTTCTTTAGCACTTTGTGGGCCCTTGAAGGCTCGAGGAGTCTCAGAAGATAGACAAGTAGGGCTTCACTTTGCAATCCCCACTGGCATTTGAACAAAGTGCGAGCGTAAGCCTGTCTTTCATAAGCTTATGCCCAGGTAGCTTCTTCTCTTCCTCCGAGATGTACGTCCGACTAGGCATTTTTTTTCCAAAAAAGGCAAGTCTCATCACAGTTGAAGACTTCTCTGAGAACTGTAGCCTCCTTGATCGTCATCTCATCGAACATCTTAATAAAGGCTTTGGCCGCTTTCGTTGTTGTTTGTATGGTGTTTTTATGTTGCATGGAACCAGTGGTTATTCAGCAACGGGACCAACGGCTTTACGTGATTTCCGAACCACGTCGAGAGTGAACTTCTATCACCAGAAATACACATCTCTGACCCCTCAATGGAATGGCTAAGGATCGAACTCGCGACCACCGAGGTGGCAGGCCAAGACCAAACCGATCATCCCAATGAGGAGCTTTGGCCGCTTTCGTGCCCGAGCTGGCCACCTCCGCATGCCGCACCACCGAATGGATGCCAGTCCGTTTCCAGTATTTTTCAAACCACCCATGAGAAGCCTTGAAGTCTGGGGTTGGCGTCGATGTCCCTTCTCCTCCTTGTCTTCGGCCTGGGCAATCAATCGCCGAAAATAGCGCTGGTCTTGTGGCATATTGCCATCTCGGTTATCGTATCGCCAGCGATTTCTTTGTCTTTTATCCAGACAGAAGCAGGCTCTCCATCTCGTCATGCACGTGGCTCCTCTTGCTAGACAAAATAGTCATGCCCTTGAAAAGTGTAGCTGCTTTTGATGGCTTCCTTCTGCTTAAGGATGGTGCCTATTGTCGACAGATTTCGGCCGTATTCCTTAACGATCACACTCAACCAACCAATGCCAGCCTCATATTTTTTAATGATCTCCATCTTTGTCTCCAAAGATAGCATCCTATTCTTCCGTGAACTTCAGCAACTTTCTTGGGACCCATGACTACGTATATACTGTACGTAATTAAGTTATGTAGTATACATATGCACTAAAGTTCTCACACAACACGATAAAGTAGTACTACAACAAAATCACTAACGAATTTACGTTAATAAACGAAATCGTGTAGAACGAACGAATTTTGTTTGTGTGAACACAAACGATGCTGCTTCGGAGTGACCGAAGAACGCCGCTACGTAAATGCACGATGGGAGAGATGCTGACCAATAGGAGAGCAGGATCTTATGGCGGTGACTGGAATCAGGAACCAATGGGAGAGCGGGAGGATTAGTGGGGCAAGTCTACTCCAGTTGGTGGGGACGCGCAAGTTTTAAATTGTTATCGGTGGTTCGGGGGAATCTCGGGACTTTACAGCAACAACCTTTCGTAACCTGAACTATTTTTGTATGTAGAACCAAACAAATCTTCGTATTTGCTTTCGTAACTTGAATTTTTTCGTAAGGAGAGACTTTCGTATGTTGAGGTACCACTGTATTGATTGGCGACTGAACTCAGTGTGAAGTGATTCCATTAGCAATGTATAGAGCTTA
>NC_087211.1:24062384-24064884 GCF_015104395.2 Macrobrachium nipponense | reverse complement strand
GGCCTCTGATTGGCTGGTAGCGGGAGGCAGACTGCTCGCTCAGTGGGTCATATTTTCGTTTGTAGCTTAGAAAACTAGCAATATGTTTACATTTCTTCATTTATCTCATGTTTTACAAAAGATAGGAAAGTTTTGGTCATACCAAAGGATTCGGTATTAAATGTACAATTAAATAATCTTTTCCTTAAATCAATACGTTAAAATACAAAGGAATTTACAACGAGTAGAAGTGAAGGGAGAAACATTTCATTCTTTATACTGTTTTATTCATAATCGGATTTTGCATAATTCATGAGATCAAGATCAAAATAAAATCTTGTGTTATTAAACCAATGAAATCAACCCTGAATACGATGGTGCTTTCAGATTTTAGATGCGTGTAATATGTAAAGAGAAAATGAAGAATATGTCTTATTATGTTCATTCGTGCTTGACTCGGTTAGACAATAGTGCCGAGAGACACATCGTTGGGTCTGGTACTCTCAGCTAGAGCCGTTGGCGTGTTGGCAGTTGCCAATTGGCGATATGAGAAGTTTGCAGTTTCGAGACTATGTATTTACTGAATTATTATGTCATTACATTTTCTATAAATAAATGCATAGAATTCCCATTATGACTTTTGAACATTTTTACTCAAATATCATAAATGTCCGTATTTCTGGATATATCTGATAAAGAAAGTAAATAATCCAGATGGATGCATCTGGTATCGTTGGCCGCTGGGCGGGAAATTCAGTTCAGGAATGAATTTGAAATCTACGGACCTACTTCGCACTCTTCAGCTCATCCTTAGTTTTTAATGAGGTTGGTTTCAACATATTGTTTCTAATTTTCTTATATGAATATATTTTCAAACGAAAGAGATATCAGAGACTTAATTGAGTGATATGAAATAATAATCTCAGTGGAGCAATAAACAATAATGATGACGTAAGAAAATTTGTAAAATTTTAATTTCTTTTTGTTCATATCGATAGCCTAATGACATACCAGTGTAAGCCTACTGTGTATGACTTTCTTTCGTGTTTATGACATAATATATCTGCATGAATTTCCATTCTTTTTGTTTAAAAAGATGAAGATATAACAGTCTTCTGATTAGTCTCATTATCCTACATGTACTATATACATATACAATTATGCAGGGCTGTGGGAACGGTTACGAGAGCTATTCTAACTCAGGTATGAATTAAGTGATTCAAGAATAATCAACTACCTCAGGAGAAAACTGAGCAAATTTTTCCTAAACATTGTTGTAGACATGTTGTCCCCAAGTGTAACATGTATATAAAGGAGATAAACATTCTGGTGTAAGAGTAACTCAAGCAATTCTGAAAAAGACAGTATATTATATTCGTTACATCGTCAACAAATTTTATGGTAAGAAATAAACATTTGTACTTTTGTTAATTGAGTGAACATATGAAAACCATAAGCTTTTGATGCTATTGGCCAGAGAAACAAGTTCTGTTATTTATCAGTGAGCCCAACAAATAAAGCATGTATATTTCTCACTTAAACTAAATTGAAGCCAACACCCAGATGCATCCATCTGATTATTTACTTTCTTTTATCAGATATGTCCAGAAATACGGACATATATAATATTGTTTTAGTAAAAAAGTGTTCGAAAGTCATAATGGGAATTCTATGCATTTATTTATATAAAATGTAATGACATAATAATTCGGTAAATACATAGTTTCGAAACTGCAAACTTCTCATATCGCCAATTGGCAACTGCCAACAGCTCCAGGTGAGAGGACCAGCCCCACGATATCTTGCGTCTCTCGGCACTACTGTCAAACCGAGTCAAGCACGGATGCAACATAATAAGACATATTCTTCATTTTCTCTTTACATATTACACGCATCTAAAATCTGAAAGCACCAGCGTATTCAGGGTGAATATATTGTTTTATAACACAAGATTTCATTTTATTTTGATCTCATGAATTATGGAAAATCCGATTATGAATAAAAACAGGTATAAAGAATGAAATGTTTCTCCCTTCACTTCTACTCGTTGTAATTCCTTTGTATTTTAACTTATTGATTTCAGGAAAAGATTAATTAATTGTATATTTAATACTGAATCCTTTGGTATGACCAAAACTTTCCTATCTTTTGTAAAACGTGAGATAAATTGAAGAAATGAATAAACATATTGCTAGTTTTCTAAGCTACAAACGAAAAATATGACCCACTGAGCAAGCAGTCTGCATCCCGCTACCAGCCAATCAGAGGCCGCCAAACAAACGTCTCGTAGGCGCAAGAATCTACCTTAATGAATCGACTATAGAATGTCTGAAGATCAGAGTTCAAAGAATTTTTCTTTTTTTTTAAGAAATTGGGATGTCCGGTACCGGGAAACGAACCCAGGTCCTATAATCACAAAGAGGTCACGTTGCCGACCTGACCATGGCAACATGATCTCTGTGATTATGGTACCCGAGTTCGTTCCCGGTACCGAATATCACATTTTCTTGAGAAAAAAAAT
>NC_087211.1:24057384-24059884 GCF_015104395.2 Macrobrachium nipponense | reverse complement strand
TTATTAGTTGGAACTAATATCTAATGGTTATGATGGTTTGGTAAGAAACTAATAATGGATAGGAAAAGTGGTTAACTAGTAACTAATAACAGATGGTTACGAAGGTTTGGTAAAACTGATGGTTACAATGTTTTGAGTGAAAAGATTTATACTTTTACACATTGCAAATTTTTGTGTTTTGTGTTTGTTTCATTTTGTGCATTTTTTTTTTCATTTTCTTGTTGAAGTGTGCCTTTTTATTTTGATATTGTCCACATTTTTCTGTATTTTCATTTACATTCACAATTTAGTTGACTTAGTTAATTTCATTGCTTAATCATTGCACATTTAATTAAATTTAACACTTGTGAATTAATTTGCATTTACTTAGAATTCTTTTCAAGTTTTATTATTGTTTAACATTTCTGAATTAATTTCTAATTTTCAATTATTGCCTAACACTTTTGAATTTCAATTAATTAATTTTCTTGAATTTGTGATAAATTAATTTTGATTTAATTTTACTTAATTGATTCAAGAATTAATTAAACTTTACTTTGTTTTCAAGTAACAGTAATTTTCCCTGATATTGTGAATTTCACTTATAAACTTTGAGTTTAATAATAAATTTTTGTATTTAAAATTTTTATAAGTATTTCATTTTCTAACCAGTATATTTGCATTTGAGTTATGATTATGTTAGGTAGAAACATAGAGTGGTGATTAATCTGCTCTCCTTCAATTTAATTGAAGTGACTTAAAACCAGGGAAGTACTTAGACTTTTGAAATCAGGGAAATACTTAGACTTTTAAAGTTGTTGATGGAGTGATGCCCTTTGATTAATTTAATTACTTACAAGATTACCTCACACCTGTTTTGATGAACTTATGTCTGATTTTCTACAATATTGGTAACTTGTTAAGGGATCACTGTTGCCTTTAGAGTATTCAGTCATTTAATACCTGTGATGAGGGTTCAGGTGTCTGGCTTTTGTGAGGTAACAGTTGATGAATGGTAACCAGATACTTGGCACTTCGTAACAAAATATATATTATAATATATATATATATATATATATATATATATATATATATATATATATACATATATATATTACCCAGGTTCCAACCTGGGCAATCTTAAAAAGGGTTTGGCAGCAATGAACTGTGCGGCAGGCACTGGAATGACATAAATTTTCTCTCTCTCTCTCTCTCTCTCTCTCTCTCTCTCTCTCTACAACACTCCCCCCACTCTTCATTACCTAAGGCAATTAAATCAGACTCTTGAACTACAAAAATACATTTATTTAAGAGCAAAGCATTAGCTAAATAACGCAGGTTCTTAACAAAACTATTAAATAAAAGGTTGAACTCAGATAGCCCACTAAATCCCTCTTTTACAATAACCAACATTATTTTAGTCATAAACTGGGCATAGTCATAGTACAGTCTAGTACACCACGAAACATTAGTTACGTTCCCATTTCTAAAAAAGTCACCATATCATCTCCCTTTTATTTCAAAATCACCTATAAAAAGACAGAACATATCGATAAGCAAAAGCAAAATAAAGCAAAATAAAAAGGGTCAAATGAAATAGAACATCTCTGAAACAATATCAAAAACACAGTCAAGTCACACTTTTGGCCAAAGAATAAGTATGCTTACCCATTCAACACAGACTATACACACTTCATTAAAAATACTATTGGAGGAGCCATTTTGCCCCTTCGCCGACTCAGTAGCAATCTCTCATTATGTAGGGAAGAAGCTCGCACAAATGCACAGACTCACACACATTGTTCACGCTCAAAGAAACCGCCCCAAACCAGATTCATAAGGCATATCTGAAAACAAGCGCCCGTGCATAGAACAGGACGTGGCACTGATCTGCTTAGACAGCAACTTCGACATCGTGCCACCCGAGGAAGGATGCGCTAGCACTTCCAAGGCTTGTCACTTCGGGCCACACTGTTTCCAAGGAAAAGCTAAACTGATGATCCCTACATTCTAGAAATGTCACAGCCCATCACTTTACAATGGTGTCTTAAATATAACGTCTTAACTATTCCTTGTTGCATATATATATAATATATATATATATATATATATATATATATATATATATATATAATATATATTATATATATATATAGAAGCTACTGGTAATCTTCTTACGCACAAAGATATGTTAATTCAATTATAGTTCCACATAGGAAAATTTAAAGTTTTTCTTAGAAAATGCCCGACAATTTCGTCCTCCAATGGACCTCTTCTTGGAGTGTTTATTAACACTCTAAGAAGAGGTCCAATGAGAGGACGAAAACTGTTGGCCATTTTCTAAAAAATATCATTTTCATTTTCTTATTTGGAATACAATTAAATAGAATAAATATATATGCATTTATTTATGTAGGTGTACGTGATATATGAGATATATATATATATATATATATATATATATATATATATATATATATATATATATATATATATATAGATACATATAAATACACACACA
>NC_087211.1:24041744-24056884 GCF_015104395.2 Macrobrachium nipponense | reverse complement strand
TGTGTGTGTATGTATATATATATATATATATATATATATATATATATATATATATATATATATATATATATATATATATATATATATATATATATATATATATATATATATATATCGTACACCTACATAAATAAATGCATATATATTTAGTTAATTTGATTGTATTCCAAATACGAAAATGAAAAAAATATTTCTTAGAAAATGGCCAACAGTTTCGTCCTCCATTGGACCTCTTCTTAGAGTGTTAATAAACACTCCAAGAAGAGGTCCATTGGAGGACGAAATTGTCGGGCATTTTCTAAGAAAAACTTTAAATTTTCCTATGTGGAATAATAATTGAATTAACATATCTTTGTGCGTAAGAAGATTACCAGTAGCTTATATATATATATATATATATATGCAACAAGGAATAGTTAAGACAATATATTTAAGACACCGTTGTAAAGTGATGGGCTGTGACATTTCTAGAATGTAGGGATCATTAGTTTAGCTTCTCCTTGGAAACAGTGTGGCCCGAAGTGACAAGCCTTGGAAGTGCTAGTGCATCCTTCCTCGGGTGGCGCGATGTCGAAGTTGCTGTCTAAGCAGATCAGTGCCATGTCCTGTTTCTATGCACAGGCGCTGGTTGCAGATATGCCTTATGAATCTGGTTTGGGGCGGTTTCTTGGGGGTGAACAATGTGTGTGAGTTTGTGCATTTGTGCGAGCTTCTTCCCTACATAATGAGAAAGTAAGGTAACCAAGATGGGAGATCACTGCAGAGTCGGCGAAGGGGCAAAATGGTTCCTCCTGTAGTATTTTTAGTGAAGTGTGTATAGTCTGTGTTGAATGGGTAAGCATAATTATTCTTTGGCCAAAAGCGTGGCTTGACTGTATTTTGATGTTGTTTCAAAGATGTTCTATTTCATTTGACCTTTATTTTGCTTTTTAATCTTTTGCTTATCAATATGTTCTGTCTTTTTATAGGCGATTCTGAGACAAAGGGGAGATGATATGGTGACTTATTTAGAAATGGTAACTTAACTAATGTTTCGTGGTGTACTATGACTATGCCCAGTTTTATGACTAAAAATAATGTTGGTTACTGTAAAAGAGGTTGGAACCTGGGTAATAGAGTGGTGGCTAGCGGTGTAGGGACATTTATTAAGTCTTTTGTGAGATTAATAGCAGCTTAAAGAAGCTGTTTTGAGGGAGATTGGTTGTGAAAATGTGTTAGGATTTCAATTAATAGGTGACAGTCAATAGGAATTAGAGAGACGTCGATCTGGTACTGAGAGAAGAAATTCAATTAGGGTCAGCATTTTTGCCACCGCTAGAGACGCCTTCATGCGATGTCTCACTCAGTTTATATCTGTGAATGCGTGTGATTACTAAGTGATTGCTGCTCGGGTGCTGGGTCGTGATTATACATGCAAGTATGTGTGTATTAGAGTGTTTTTACGTCGGCAATATGGTGTTCTTTCATTGATGGCGCAAGTGTTACATTTTTTTTTACCCTTGTGTTTTTTTTCTTTCTAACTTTGTGTGTGAATCATTTTTGGAGTTAAAGAGTCATTTTAGATTACAATATTTTTTCCCTTAGGAGCAGAATGTGATAAGTTTCTTGGCACATGTTTAAAGGGGCGACGCATTTTTTTCCTTTTTTTTATACATACGTATGCATATGAAGGTTTCATACATGCAACTCAGCTCTCGAGGTGCTTCGAGACAGCGCTCTGTCATGCATACGCACTCAGCACATTTTTTGCTGAGCAATCCAAGGGGTAGTGCCTAAGGGAGGGTGAATTTTTTTTCTTTGTGCTGGGGTTGAGGAGGTGAGTTTTTTTTGTCTCCTCCATGTGGCCTTGATAACAGAGTTCAATGCCGTGAGGAAATCAGCTGATAGCCACTGAGAGATGATGTGATATGCTTGTAGGGTTTCTTTTAGAACAATTTTTGTTCTTTCTTTTGCGTAAAGAGGAAATGAATATGAAATGAATATGGTGCAAGTTTTCCTTGCGCTTTGGAGAATGCCTTTACGCAATGGTAGAGGACGTGATTAGGACTGGGGATACAGAGATTAATTTTAGAATGGTGATGTGTTTGGTTTTGCCAATGGTGATGATACCGTGGAGTGGTAATATTAAAGCTCATACTGGTGATACGGGAGGTATTTACGGAGAATTATTAAGGGAGATATTTACGGGGATTCTAATGGAGTTCACCGTGGTAATAGTTTTGGTGAATGTGCTAATGAATTAGGGGTGGTGATATTGGTAATATTGGTGATACTGGCGAGTACTAATATTGGTGATATTGATACTAACAATGGGGTTGGTGTAATGAGAACTATAAGGGTGGTGATGTTTGTGAAATGGGAGGTACCAACTACAAATATAAGGGTGTTTTATTGGAGGATATTGTGTTAATGCCCTGTTCAAAGATTATGGTAAAAGTCAAAGTGAGGAAACCTACCGGTCCTCTTTTAGCCCAGGTGTTGTTTTTTTGTTTTTTTTTTTCTGTGATAGCCCTAGAGTTTTCCTTTTCTTTATGGGTTCGGTAGACAATTGCTTGAAGTCTATGTGTGTCATAGATGTTACAAGTGTCACGGGAACAGACAACAGTGCCAATGGTTTTTCTTTTCTCTTTTTGGACGTTAGCCATTGCTGACGTAAGTTTTTTTTTTATCATGGGCGAATTTGAATTTATTTTTCTCTCAGAACATTTTGTGTAGATTTTTAACATCTCAGTTCGTGACTTGGAATCATTGTTCTGGAAGCGTTTATAATTTCAGCCGTTTGATGCTGCAAGAGATTTTAGGGGAGAATTTTTGCATTTTTGAATGTTTACATAATGGCACCATATATTTTTTTCTGGATATTTATGTTTTGGAAATTGTTGGCCTCTTGCACAATACCTTTGTTGTGTTTGTGGTAACTTTGCCAGAGATAAGAAACTCGATTAAGTTTCTGGTGGCCTGTGCCGAGGTGAATATGGGGAAGTCTTTGTTTAGACACTGAATTTGTAGTTTTGTTGTACTGAGTTATAGCACACTGATGATTTTTTCTAGAATTTCTGGGCAATTTTTTGCCAAGTTTTTTCCCTTTTCAGCAGTTATGCTAAACAGAGAGTTTACACTTTTTGACAGTAACATTGAGCTCCTTAGAGATGCTTTTCGAGGTTATTTTATAGGAGATTTGGAGATATAATATTTTGGCCTTGTGGTATTTTGTTTTGTTGGAGATGGTCCAAAGTTTAGGCCTATGGTGGCAAGAGCTATGTTTTAGTTCGCTATTTTGGATTCATTTTTTTTGCAGTCATTTTGGTGCAAATGGAAACCTTTGTGAGAGAAGATATGTGGCAATATTTTCGAGTATATCAGCTAGATGCTTTGAGTGCATTTTTGGGGGACAGAGTTTCTTTTTTGATGACCCTGCTTGGAGGTGTAATGATATTTTTTGGATACTTGGTTTTTATTCCACGTGTGAAATAGAGGGAAATATGGTGATATGTGGTTATTGGTGAAATAGAGGGGAATATAGTGATATGTGGTTATTAGTGAAATGGAGGGGAATATTTTTATTGCCTGAGTGGTGGTATTATTATTAATATGGTGATATGCGGGTGGCATTAATCTTTGGTGGTGAATTTTCTGTGGTTATGATTTTTGGAGCTGAATTTCTGTGGTTTTATGAGCCAAAGAGGGGGTATTGTGGTTCCTTTAGGTGTTGTGGCTCTTAAGGGTGAGTGGCATTACTGCATTGTGGTTTTATGGAGGTGTTGCATTTTAATATTCACCAGTGGTTATTTTGGCGGTATAAAATAGTTGAATTGTGGTGTTCTGTGGTTTATCCCAGATAGGTGATAATTTGTTTTATATACTTGGAGTAGTATCATGGGGGAGTTATGTCTTTAAGGACAATTTTTTGGGGGGCACCTTGGTGATATCCTGGATAAGTTTTAAGTTTTTCAGGCTCATTTTTCTTTTTTGCGAGTAATGGTGAGTTTAAAAATATGAGAACAGTAGTCCATAGAGTTTTTGTGACTTCTCATTTTTGCTAGCTTGGGGTGGTTTGTGCTGATTTATGTATGGGGTTGGAGAGTCTTTTTTTTTATATTATTGGAGAATTTCATATTTTCTTTATGAGGTTATGGTTGGTCTTTTATATATATATATATATATATATATATATATATATATATTATATATATTATATATATATATATATATATATTATATATATATATATATATATATATATATCATTAATAGTGATTTATGATTTAGCGATCTTAATAAGTTACTTCACAAGTTTTAGTTAGAAACTGTTTCAGTGGTTATATTAGTGGTGTTAATTAGAAAGCGTTCAGTTAGTATTTCTTGGAATTTTTGAGGTCATTATTTGACAGATGTATGTCTAGGGTTAATTTTTCTTTGATTGACCGATGACATGACTCGCATACTGAAACACCATAAACATTGTTCCCCTACGCCAGCAAGACATCCTTCAACTTCTACAGAAATGTATGTTGCTGATGTTGCCGACATGCGAGAGAATCTACGAGTCTACGAGGTTTTATGGCGGCGCTTTTGGACTACGGAAGTCGTCAGTTGTCTTCCACTGGGAGACGTTTTGCCTTTCTACAGCGTGTTTCGCGAGTCTGTGCAACTGCAGACCATATACACACGGGAACGTCGAAAATTCAAGATGAGAAATGTCTCTACAGTCAACTGTTATTATAGCCCAGATACAGGCTGTTCAAATTTATTTTATATGATAGACATTGTACTGCCAAAGACGTGCAGTTATTATGGTGTTTTTTATGATGTTTTTTGAGCTGGCCAATGTGTTTTTTTTATATATATAAGCTGTTTTGTATGAGTTATGGCTAGGCAGGTGCTAGCCTCTTTTGGTGCCCGAGCTTCTGCAACAAGGAATAGTCATGACGTTATATTTAAGACACCATTGTAAAGTGATGGGCTGTGACATTTCTAGAATGTAGGGATCATCAATTTAGCTTCTCCTTGGAAAAAGTGTGGCCCAAAGTGACAAGCCTTGGAAGTGCTAGCGCATCCGTCCTCGGGTGGGGCGATGTCGAAGTTGCTGTCTAAGCAGATCAGTGCCACGTCCTGTTTCTATGCACGGGTGCTTGTTGCAGATATGCCTTATGAATCTGGTTTGGGGCGGTTTCTTGGGCGTGAACAATGTGTGTGAGTTCGTCCGTTCGTGCGAGCTTCTTCTCTACATAATGAGAAAGTAAGGTAACCAAGATGGGAGATCGCTACAGAGTTGGCGAAGGGGCAAAATGGCTCTCCAATAGTATTTTTAGTTAAGTGTGTATAATCTGTGTTGAATGGGTAAGCATACTTATTCTTTGGCCAAAAGTGTGGCTTGACTGTATTTTAATATTGTTTCAAAGATGTTCTATTTCATTTGGCCTTTCTTATTTTGCTTTTGCTTATCGATATGTTCTGTCTTTTTATAGGTGATTCTGAGACAAAGGGGAGAATATATGGTGACTTTTTTAGAAATGGGAACTTAACTAATGTTTCGTGGTGTACTAGACTGTACTATGACTATGCCCAGTTTTATGACTAAAATAATGTTGGTTATTGTAAAAGAGGGATTTAGTGGGCCATCTGAGTTCAACCTTTCATTTAATAGTTTTGTTAAGAACCTGAGTTATTTAGCTAATGCTTTGCTCTTAAATAAATGATTTTTTGTAGTTCACGAGTCTGATTTAATTGCCTTAGGTATTGAAGAAGGGGGGGGGGTTGTTGTTGGAGAGAGAGAGAGAGAGAGAGAGAGAGAGAGAACTTATGTTATTCCAGTGCCTCGCACAGTTCATCACTTCCAAACCCTTTTAAGATTACCCAGGTTATATATATATATATATATATATATATATATATTATATATATATATATATATATATATATATATATATCTATCTATATAGATATATATAGATATCGATATTATATATATATATATATAAATATATTAATATATATATATATATATAAAAATATGTAGAATCTACTGGTCACTTTTTTATCAGCTACATATGCAACTGTAATAGCCACAATGCCCTCTTAACTTCTTGAATTCTTTGTTCTTTTTTGGATATGCGTGTCACTGCAAAATCTGAAGATCCAAGTTCAAAGAATTTTTTTTCTTAAGAAAATGTGATGTTCGGTACGGGAAACAAACCCAGGTACCATAATCACAGAGGTCACGTTGCCGTGGTCAGTTCGGCAACGTGACCTCTTTGTGATTATAGGATCTATGTCCGTTTCCCGGTACCAGACATCCCAATTTCTTAAAAAAAAAAAAAATCTTATTCTTTGAACTTGGATCTTCCGACATCCTAGTGAAAAGCGTATCCAAAAAAGAACAAAGAATTCAAGAAGTTAGGAGGGCATTGTGGCTATTACAGTTGCATACATATATATATATAGTATATAATAATATATATATATATATATATATATATATATATATATATATGTTTAATATATATATATATATATATATATATATATATATATATATATATATATGTTTATATAATATATATATATAATTATTTAGATATAATATATATATATATATATATATATATGATATATATATATATTATATATATATATATATATATTATATATATATATCTATATATATATATATATAATATATATATATATATATATATGAACCCCCCTATATCAAAAATACACAAGTGGCAACTCTTACCTGTCAGTAGCGGCCGACCTCTCTCTACAAGCATTGTCAAACTAGGCTAATGATTTCACACTAATACAAGAATATGCTATTTATTTCCCAATCCAGATGAACATAAAATGGAACAAAGTGATTAATGAGTCATATTTAAAAACCAAGTCTGACCCACAAAGAACTGTAAATTATCATTCCACTCTCCTGAATTAGTCTAAGTAATCATCCCAAAGTCTCAAATTGTCAACCTCTACATTCCGATAGTCAAACTTACAGAATCCCGTTTCTAGAATAATGACATGGGAACCATCTGAAACAAAGAGACATATCCATTACATTACCCTCCACACAATATTAAATTAATGGATACACTTCACGCTTCTTTTCTTTCAAAGGCAACTGTTTCTAAGTCATTTAAATATGTGTCATACCTTTTGATGGGTCTTGACCCCAACACCTGATGTCCTCTGAACCATCTTCCTCCCTATCTCAAAGGAATGTGTGCTTACTCTTAAGTGTCTCGAGAGGTCGGACCTATCATGCACGGACAAACGGATGTATATATCCGCCACACCCTAAGATCGCACATGGCAACAGTTCGAACAGCCATCAGCCCCACAATGCACACACATCAAATTCCTTCGTTACCAAGAAGGCTATCTCTAGGTGTTCTCTGTCTCCAAGCCAGAAAAGCTGATATTGCGTAATTCACTAACACATCAATTTATTCTTTTAATATTAATATCAATTTAATATATATATATATATATATATATATATATATATATATATATATATAAGACAGAAAACGTTGGCGCAAGCAGGCCACAGCATATAGAAGGACAGGGTGACAAGGAGATAGCTGGTCATCAGGTGATAGTACATTTATTGCCGACGCGTTTCGTAACACATAGTTACATCATCAAGGCTAAAAGAGAAACAACACAAATTAGAAATACATGAAACATAACTTTGACTTTAAGAGTCTCAACAAATATACAAAAAACATACATAAAATGAAAGCAATTTAAAAAGCACCTGCTAGACTAAAGAGTTGAAGACTGAGTGATTCGGAAAGAAGGGAGAAGCAGCAAAGAAAGCCGGTTCAACCCAGATACAACTATAGAGGAAGTGTGCGAGATCAACTTGAGCACTAACTGCTTAATAAACAACGACTCTAATATAAGCAGTTCATGTAAACAGCTTGTTTGGCCCAAGACAGAGAAGTCAGTATAATTGATGGTGGTTTTACAAATTTTTGCATGATTTCTGATATTAGAAAATTCAGGATTGGACACTCTGCAGCCAGTATGATGACTTACACCATTATGTGAATCAGCTCTAACTTTTAGCAATCGTTTAGTCGAACCCACGTAAGTCCCCAAATCACATCTGGGGCAAGTATATTTGTATACGACTGAAGATTGCAATATTGGGCAGAGTCTGTCTTTAAATTTGAAAAGTGATCCTATTGTAAGGGGATTTTTTGGAATTAATATAACTTGCAACATATTAAAGTGTTTTTCAATTGCAGACTTAAGATTCCTTCTAAATTTGTCATCTTGGATGTATGGAATACTGGCATATAGTTTCTTTCGTGGAATAGTGCTTATGGAGGGGGAGTCCGATAATTTCTTATTTAGAAAATTCTTGCAATGTTTGAAGAAAACATGTGAGGGAAACCAGTTATCGGAAAAATATTTAAACAGGAACAGTATTTCTTTATGATACAAATCCCAGGAAGAGGTTAGAGTGTAAACTCGATGGAATAAGGTAAAAATTGAATTAAGTTGAAAATTATAAAAACAAGCACTATAAAAGTTTGAACCCAGACTGGAGAACGTCTTTTTTCTAAAAACGGAAGTGTTAAAACTATCACCATTTCAAAACATCAAAACATCCAAAAATGGTAATCGATCATTTTCCTCTCTCTCTAATGTAAACTTGATATTAGGATATAATTCATTGATGTACGAGAGAAATTGATCGGCATGGAAAGCTGATTTGAAAAGAACAAAGGTGTCATCGACAAACCATTTATACACAAGAGGATAAAAACCAAGGGGGCAATTTTCCAACATGTCCTCCTCCAGGGAGCACATGAAAATGTTGGAAAACGTGGGACCGAGAGGTGATCCCATTGCCATTCCGTCAACCTGTTTATAAAGATGATCATTAAAAATAAAGGCAGTGTCCAGCACTGCTAATTGCAACAATTTCTTAAAAAGGCAACGATCATAGTTAAAATAAGTGTCATTAGGTTCAATAAAAAATTTATCTAAAATAACCTCGATTGTTTCTTCTTCTGGGACATTTTTAAATAAAGATTCAACATCGTAACTGGTCATATATAAGTCAGAGTCTTGACATAAAACATATGATTTGAATTCTTCGGAGTTTTTCAAGGTATGTTGATTAGAAGTAAATGGTTCTAGTAAAGGAACTAGGTATTTAGCTAGTTTGTAATTCGGAGAATGAATTGATGACAATATTGGTCTCGCCAATACAGTGGTACCTCAACATATGAGTCTCAACTTACAAAAAATTCAAGTTACAAAAGCAAATACGAAGATTTATTTGGCTCTACACACGAAAATAGTTCAGGTTACGAAAAGTTGTTGCTGTAAAGTCCCAAGATTCACCCGGACCACCGATAACAATTTTAAAACTCGCGTGCCGCCAACTGAGTAGACTCTTCACCATCCTCCCGCTCTCCCATTGGTTCCTGATGCTAGTCACCGCCATAAGATCCTGCTCTCCTATTGGTCAGCATCTCTCCCATCGTGCATCTACGTAGCGGCGTTCTTCGGTCACTGCGAAGCAGCATCGTTTATGTACGCACGCAAAATTTGTTCGTTCTATACGATTTCGTTTAGTAACCTAACTTCTTTAGTGATTTCATTGTAGTACTACTTTATCGTGTTGTGTGAGAACTTTATTACATACATATACTACATAACTTAATTACGTGCAGTATATACGTAGTCATGGGTCCCAAGAAAGTTGCTGAAGTTCACGGAAAGAAGAGGATGCTTTCTTTGGAGACAAAGATGTAGTTCATTAAAAAATATGAAGCTGGTATGCAGTTGAGTGTTATCACTAAGGAATATGGCCGAAATCTGTCGACAATAGGTACCATCCTTAAGCAGAAGGAAGCCATCAAAGCAGCTACACTTTCCAAGGGCGTGACTACTTTGGCTAGCACGAGGAGCCATGTGCACGAGGAGATGGAGAGGCTACTTCTTGTCTGGATAAAAGACAAAGAAATCGCTGGCAATACGATAACCAAGACTGCAATCTGCCACAAGGCCAGCGCTATTTTTGGCGATTTGATTGCCCAGGCCGAAGACAACGGAGGAGAAGGGACATCAGCACCAAACCCAGACTTCAAGGCTTCTCATGGGTGGTTTGAAAAATTCCGGAAACGGACTGGCATCCATTTGGTGGTGTGGCGTGGGGAGGGGGCCAGCTCAGACACGAAAGCGGCCGAAGCCTTTATTAAGACATTCGACGAGATGATGATCAAGGAAGGCTACAGTTCTCAGCAATTTTTCAACTGTGATGAGACTGGCATTTTTTGCAAAAAAATGCCTCGTTGGACGTACATCATGGAGGAAGAGAAGCTACCCGGGCACAAGCCTATGAAAGACAGGCTTACGCTCGCACTTTGTTCGAACACCAGTGGGGATTGCAAGGTGAAGCCATTACTTGTCTATCATTCGGAGACTCCTCGAGCCTTCAAGGCCCACAAAATGCTAAAGGAGAAGCTTCCAGTGATGTGGGTAACGAGACTTTTGTTCATCGAGTGGGTAAATATGTGTTTCGGCCCGACAGTGAAGAAATTCTTGGAAGAGAAGCGCATCCCTCTGAAATGTCTGCTGTTGTTGGACAATGCCCCTGCTCACCCTCCTGGCCTCGAGGAAGATATCCTAGCGGAGTATTCTTTTATCAAGGTTCTTTATCTTCCGCCTAACACCACCCCTCTCCTCCAGCCCATGGACCAGCAAGTGATATCGAACTTCAAGAAGCTGTATATGAAACATCTTTTTAAGAGATGTTTCGATATCACCGATACCACAAACCTCACCTTGCGTCAATTTTGGAAGGAGCATTTCGATGTTGTGATATGCATCCGACTCATCGATCAAGCTTGGCAGGAGGTTTCAAGGCGAACCTTGAATTCTTTGTGGAGGAAACTCTGGCCTGATGCCGTATCCGCCCGAGACTTCGAGGGATTCGACGTGGGCGAAGCTGTTGCAGATTCAGGAACAGTTGACTATCCTGAAACTGTTTCGCAACCAGATCTTGACGAGATCGTTGCACTCGGCAAGTCCATGGGGCTGGTCGTCG
Organism: Macrobrachium nipponense; assembly: GCF_015104395.2. Lineage (NCBI taxonomy): Eukaryota > Metazoa > Arthropoda > Malacostraca > Decapoda > Palaemonidae > Macrobrachium > Macrobrachium nipponense. The sequence continues at coordinate 24,045,813 of NC_087211.1, read as the reverse complement.
ACGAGGACGACATCAATGAGCATCTCTAGGAACGCTAAGAGGAGCTTACGATGGATGACCTGAAGGAGTTGGAGGCCATGCAACATAACATCATTCAAGAAGAGTTCTCTAGCAGCGGCGAGGAGGAGGAGGACGACCCTATGACAACGGCAGAAATTAAGGATGCTCTAGCTGCTTTTCATAAGGTGCAATCATTTGTAGAAAAGAGACACCCCCGAAAAGGCTTACACATGTCATATGCTTGCGCAGTTCGATTATGTTTGCCTGAGTCGTTTCAGGAACATTGTGAAAAGTAGGCAGAACAATCTTCCGTGGATAGTTATTTTTTAAAGAGGCCTTTAGTAGGAGTAAGCAAAAAGGGAGATCCAATTGATAATACGAAAAAACAGAAAGTTGAAAGTGGTGAAGAAATTGAAATTTTGTAAAAAAAAAACGTTGTATAAAAAAGTAAGAAAAAATGTAAAAATAAAAAAAAGAAAAAAAAATTTAATTCTAAGTTTTTTGTAAAGTTGGGTGTTACAGTTTTGTTAATGTGTTTCGTAAAGTTTACTGTCGCCACTTTCGGAGATAGCCTCACTCGAAAGGAAAGGTTCCACATTTTACTACATATGTACGTATGTACGTACAATATTTCTTGTATACCATGTACACTAATACATTTTATTTACAGGTACTATGTAGTACGTATTAAGTTAGGTATTGAATGGTCCAGATTGTTGTATTTTATTGTTTATTGGTCAATTTAGCTTTATTATAAAATTTACTGGGGTGTTTTTGGAGGGCTTGGAACGAATTAGGCAATTTACATGTAAAATGCGGTTCAAGATACGAAAAGCTCAGGTTACGAAGGCCACCTCGGAATGGATTAATTTCGTATGTCGAGGTACCACTGTACATATAAATACAGAATCACCATATCTCCAACCTTAGGTTTGTCTTGACATTTCTTAATTTTTCCTCGGTTCCAGTTGTCGTGTAATAAGATCGCCTTAGAATTCTGGGAGAATGATTTTCAGAAATGTTCCTCAGGCTTAGAAATGATTACCTGGAATTTTTTCGGACATGGCATTATTCGCTGGATCCACATTTCTTGGGGACTCCCAAACAACAAAGTCACAGTAGTCAGTTTTCAGTTGCTAGTAACTGTGTCTGAACTTGATAATAATATTTATCATTTGTCTTTTAATGTAAAATCGTCATTTTAAAAAGGAAGATCAACAGCAACCAGAGGGCCATCCCGCTCATTATACGGACATTATTTCCACAGCATTTGCACTCTTGAGTTCCATCAGGGGATGCACCGATGTGTGGATATTTGGGGTTGATACATAGCCCACATTTAGATAAACAAAAACCAAGGAGAATTTGTGTACTGTGTTGCTCGAGCTAACGAAATGCTTTCCTTTCTTGTGAACTTCCCCAGTCGGTAGCTGCGCAGGAAAACGGGTTTTGGGACAAATTGCTTCAATTGTTGATGATGCTGGTTTGTCTGGGTTGCCACTTTTCCTTGGTCTCTCGTTATTTCTTCTTCATTTTTAGCTGGATCAATAGTTATTGCCAGTTTTGCAAATTCAGAGGGCGTTTGTCCAAGCCGAGAGACTGTCCATTTGTACAAATCTATCCTGGTTTAGTGTGATCAATGCTAAAGGGAGTTTATTTTCCTGCAAGGCAGGGGAATGAAACAGTCCTGATATTTTTCTGAAACTGACAGTATTTCAGGCTTTGTGCCTATAGTAAAAAGTTATTCTTTGAACTGGTTGATTTCTTCGTTTGATGGGTTTGCAACCATAGGACTTAGTAGTGGATCGAGCCCAGGGTGGTTGACCAGAAATGGCATTGTCAATTTTCCCTTCTTGGTAACAAGGGTTGAAAAATCAATGTGGCTAATTTCTCCATCTTCGACCTTATTCTGCTTGTGGGGAGTATCCATTTAGCCTTCTGCTGTGTGCATGTAGGCGCATTGCTCAGTCGTGAAGCGGCTTCACAGTAAAATAAATGATAAAGTACCAATGTGGCTGCCCAACTCACCAAGACCCGCCATACATGTGCAGTGACCAGATTTGACACTACCCTTGGTCGGAGAGGAGTATCACGGAGACTCTGAGAGTGTTTGACCTAAAAGCAACAGAAAGATAAAATACTTAAAATAAGCATCAGTATAAACTTCATCATTAAAATAAAAAAAAAAATATTGACAAATAGTTACGAGTGGTTAATATTCACACATGACTACTATAGAAATGAGCCAGATATGATTACCTTTGCCACGATCAGCACTTTGCCATTCAGTCGACTGGTGAAAGAAAACATTGGCTTCCCAGCCATTCAAAAATTGATTCTATGACTCTGGTGACTTGTAGGCTTGGAACTGTTCACTTGCATAAAAGCTTTGCGCTAACACCAGATACTGGTACACACCATAATACTGGTCCTTTGGTAAAGTGTATGGATCCACGCCAATCACCTTCTGTCTTAGTGAATCTACGTAGTCTGTCGCTTTGCCTTATCATGATTGTGGTGAAGCGCCAAATAAAGTAGCATAACCATTTTAAATTTGCAGACAAAGTTGAAAACAGCTCAATATTACAGCTTGCCAATGAACATGGCCTCGCCGATTATGTCACGTGACACAAATTGGCTTGTGGGAACTATGTATACCTCAGGAATAACTAACGCTCAAGGGTAATTATAATTATAATTCCTCTTGGGATTAAGTTAAATTTTATATTAAACTATCTGTATGGCTTAATATTTGTGAATATAGAAAATTCAATCAATGATAAAGTAAAAGTTTATATATATATATATATATATATATATATATATATATATATATATATTATATATATATATATATATATATATGCGTGCGTGTGTATGTATATAAACACTGGAATACTGATGTAATTGAATGATTGTATGAACGCCTTTAAGTTTGAAACTCTTTGTAGATTTGCGGGTGCTGAGGTCATTTAACGTTATGGTAGCCATTGTTCATGTTTTGTCTCTTGGTGTTTTGTTAATCTTTGTACACGTCATTCCGAGTCCAGGTTCCTATAAATATAAAGACACAAGAAGATAAACATCGTGTTTCCCTTGACATCTTTTAGAGACGCCATAAGTCATATAAGAGCAAAAACCTTCCTTCACGAACAAGGTTAATGGGAAAAGTATGCAAGCAGAACATGGCATATACCCCAAAAGGCACCACATGAAGACTACAGGGATTACGAGATATGTAGCCGGCTCTTGTCCTGAACTCTTTCGTGTACAGAGCAAAATAAATGCACGTATGATGCACTTCCTATCAAATCCTACACGGGCTTAGATTCGGTAAATTCTTTCAATGCGGCTCTGTTGTTTGAAGTTCAGTATCTGTCAGGTCTGACGACTAAATGACTGTCCCATGAACACCGCCTCCTTCATGACTGAGACGACGTCTTTAATCCATTTCCAAAATGCTCGTTTCGTTTGTTTTTTTCCTTTTTAACTTCAGACGAGGGATTTCTTTTTTTTCCGCTTGCATGTAGCACGTATTGTCCTTTTCTGATTTTACCTGAATGAGCTTCTCTTCCCCCTCTTACAAGCCTTTCTCTTTCCTAATTTCCCGCTGCATGTTTCTGAAAAATTCATGCTATCCTGTCCGTAATCCTTTACATGGCTTCTATAAACATTTTTTCGTAGTCTCAGGCATAATCCTTTCCGTAGCTTTGTTACGAGTTATGCTCAGTTTTTCCAACATCATCTCGGCGAGAATCATGTTGACACTTACTAATCTGCAGAAAGTGCTTCCTTTCCGATTTTCGAAAAGGGTTTGAGAAGGAATTTTCATCCTCATTTATTTATCCACCCTGGGTGCGACCTACACCAGCCACATAACGATTAAATCATCCATATCATTCCCACTTACCCAGGAATTAAAACCTGCAAGGGTGTGTTGTGTATGTATGTATATGTATAAAATATTTGTATCGTAATATATTTTAAATATATGTACATATATATATATATATATATATATATATATATATATATAGTATGTATATGTATATATTATGGTTAGCAGTGG
>NC_087211.1:23999244-24036744 GCF_015104395.2 Macrobrachium nipponense | reverse complement strand
GCCTCGAAGTTGCCGCCACCTTGTTCAAAACAAGGAACTCCAACGGACATCTAACAATATCAAGAACCAGCAGAAAGTGTGCACAGCAGGAAGTTTATCAAAAGTAGTCTTTATGGAAAGGGGACGTAGCTACCACTGAGCTGTGAATTCCGTATAGACAACTTAATCTCTGTACCTGAATTCTGGCTTCCACACCTTAGAAAATCACTCTCACTCTGATCCCTATCGGGTCTGGTTATTCCCTTCAATGTATATGTGAATTCGGCTCTTAATTCAAGTAAGCAAAGAGATGATAGCAGCGTAAATCTGTTATATATATTGTTGTATATTTTTATCTTTGTATCTCCTTATAAGGGGCGCCTCTTGTAGCATGAGTTTGCTTCCATTCCTTTTTCGACGCAGGTTTAGACATTACATGTTAGCTTTCACTTTGCCTGTTAAATCCAATTAGCTACTAGTGAGTTACATACACGAGGGTAAAACAAAGTTATGCGACGGTACAGAAGTAGGATATTACCATTTCATGAATACAAAGTTGATATTATAAGATCTTGCACAAAGTCACGAATTCAAAAATATTTCAACTCCTGTATACAAGAGTGCTTGAGTGTTTTTGACCCTCTATCAAGGTCTTCATCTTGTGAATTTATTGTTAGGCTTAAAGATTATCCGTATAAATATTATGATTAACGGACCGATTCCTCGTGTATCAGCGATGTCTTCATGGTTAGTTACAAATTGGTACACACACTTTTTATTACTGTTTATGTCAATTTGTAATTTAGTACTGAAGACACTGCCGATAGGCCAGGAAAATGTATGTACTTTTGACTATAATAAGGAAATGAACAGGAGTAATTTTTCCTTATTCCTATGAGGATTGCCTGGAGAGAAGTAGTAATATAGACTGATTCGGAGTCCAAGTAGAAGGATATTCTCTGCGATTAACGCTAATATACAACGGTGTAATTATATAATATAAATAATATAATATATATTTATAGTAGATATATATATATATATTATAATATATATAGATTATTAATACAACATTAACCGTGATTCATATACATATATCGAACTACAAATGTCCTTTAATATCTAATTCGCTCTACCTCGGAATTAATATATTTTCATATATGTTTAACCGAGGGCGGAATTTATTAAGCGAAAAGAAATTGGCGATCGACAGACGCGAACCATCGACCTCTCAATTCCAGGACTGGCAGTGAAGCCCCAAACAACCCCGCTTTTGGGGCTTCACTGCCAGTCTGGAATTGATGAGGTCGATGGTTCGCGTCTGTCGATCGCCAATTCTAATATCGCTTAATAAATTCCCCCTCGGTTAAACATATATGAAAATATATTAATTCCGAGGTAGAGCGAATTAGATATTAAAGGACATTTGTAGTTCGATATAATATATATATATATATATATATATTATATATATATACATCATATAATAGGTAAATACTGTTTGCCATGTGACCAAATTAACCGAGATCATAACACCAAAATTAAAAGGCCTGAAGAGCAACTAAATGGTATTGTTTTCTAAATTAAGTAAAGTCTTGTGTACCGGCGCACAAACTCACTTGCAACATATGTATATATGTGTGTGTGTATATTATATATATAGATAATTATAGTATATATATATATATTATATATATAATAACATGTTTATGCATACGTCTGTATCTATGGTTTATTTTGTTCTAATTGCAGGCACTTCACTTTCTTGTATTTAATTAAAATTTCAGCTGGTCCTCAGTTTTTGCACATTTTACTTCAAATATTCTCATATCAAACAGTATTTACATATTTTCATGAACTAACTTGCAATCGCTCTTCATGTTGTCTGGTTTTGATTTTTCATGATGACTGACATGTTTTATGATTTTCTGATAACAATAACTTTCAGCTGCTCTTCAAGCTTTATTTATCTGCGGCATTTGGTTCTCATGTTAAAGCAACATTTATCTCATTTTTAGCATTACTTATCACCCCGTGGCAAACAGCACTTACTCGTAGCCACAGGCTTCATGTACTGTTTCGTTATAGTTTTCGACTGCTTCTCAAGTCTCACGGTTTTTGCCTATTTTCTTAAGGCAAACACTCTTTACGAGTCTTTTATTCGCAATAGAATTATTATTATTATTATTATTATTATTATTATTATTATTATTATTATGATTTCAGTAGATGAAACCTATTCACAAGGAACAAGCACAGGGGCAGGAGGCCATTGGCTTGAAATTGAAGCTGCCAAAGAATATTGGTTTCAGCCTCCCACCGCAGACCCCACACTGCGGTTTTTCATCGGACTGACAGAGACGGGAACCCGCGACATCTGAGTGGCATTCCACGACACTAACCACTATACCAGATTTCGCTTCCTATACTCTTCACAAAACAGGATTCGTGTAATTTTAATACCATTATTTTACAGCTGCTCTTTAAGTTTTACAGATTTGCTTTATTTTGTTTCCATGGTAACAGAGGCTTTGCGCACTTTTAATAAAAATAACTCAAATCCGCCTCAAGTCTCTCGGGCGTTGTTGATTTTGTTCTCATGGCAAACAGACTTTATCTGGTTGGAATAAAAATAAATAGCTTTCAGTTGTTCTTCAAGTCGTACAGATTATGCTTATCTTGTTCACGTAGCAAAAAGAATTTGCTTATTTTTAAAGACACTAACTTTCGACTGCTCTTCAAATTTATTGGTTCTAGCTTATTTTGTCTTCATGAATAACACACTTTGTGTACTTTTAATAAATCATATATAGATAGTATGCATATTTTGTTATCGTAAAACAGGCATTATATACTTGTCAGCAATGAACTTCAAATCCTGTGATTTGATAGATATTACATTCAACTCCTCAAGTCTTTTAGTTTGGTTATAGTTTTAACACGCGACAAAATGCTTTTCACATCTTATGGTTTTGGTTCATTTTGTTTTCAGGGCAAACAGACCCTTCCGTCGAATGGCTATTGCTTAGCTTGTTCTCATTGCAAACAGGCTATACGCTCTTTTAATAGCCATATCTGTCAGATGGTTTTCACTTTGTATGATTTGGGCGGTTTTGTTCTCATGGCAAACAGGTCTCCATACCCCTCAGCAATACCTTTCATTTGCTCTTCAAGTCATGGTTTTGGCTCTCTTCGTTCGAGTAGCAAACAGATTTGTTAACAATGAACATGGATATCTAGTTTCCTTATCAACTATGACACTCTTAATTTATATAATCTCAGGCTCATTTTTTTTCACTTGTTCGTATGCAACGTAAATGTCACTCAGGTTCTTTATTGGAGTTGCGACAAATGTGACACTGTTCTTCTGATAACTTTATACTAACATGACTGTTCATATAAAGTTATCACTCCTTGTATGGAAGATTCCCGACAGCTGGAGACTCCAACTTACACTCTTCCCCCAGTGCTTCCTACGGAGGTCTCTGACCAAAGGCTTTGCTCTGGTTGCTTCATTGTAACGTCGAACGTCTAAGTTGGCAGCAACTTATTACTTAACAAACCACGTTGGCAGACAGTCGACTTTCAATTTATCGATCTCAGGGGCCGATTTTTATAGCTGCTTTTATGCGCCTTTCACCTGATAATGAGTTTAAAAACTACTTTATGGCCTGAGGCCTTGATTTGAACATTGCACGTATATATATATATAATATTATAATATATTTATAATATATATATATATAGATATATTATATATATATATATTATATATATAATATATATTATTAAGATTACATAATATATAATCTATACATATATATATATACAGTGTATAGTATTATATATATATATATATATATATAATATATATATATATATACATAACTGTTGTACATAATTTGATATTACGCGTTTCTCTGTACACATCTCAGTGCTTTGAAGATACGCTTCACTTCATGTTTGATCTATTTTAATTAGTATAGAGGGAGAATCCTGTCTTAGTTATTTATGTGTTATTTCCTTCGAACCACATAATGTTTATGCGTTTCAAGTGGTCAGAAATGCATCGCCTCAGCGTCAGCGTGTCTTCTGAGGTGGACTTTTTTCATGTTTCTGTATTTAATTCTAATTATTTTTTATACGTTTTTCTGGTGTTGTTCCGCTGCTGCACAAGTGGGAGGAATCTATACAGAATATAAAATGATATTGTGCTTATTAAAGCTCTTGGGGAATAATCCTGTAAAGTCACCTGGGTGCACAAACTATGATAAATAATATACAAACTATAACAACAAAGAGATTCGAAGAACTATAGCACACTGGACGGGATAAAACGGTACGAAAATTCGAAGGAGAGAGGAGAGAGAGAGATAGAGAGAGAGGAAGCAGAGAGAGAGAGAGAGAGGAAGGAGCAATTCTCCTGCTTCGTACGCGGCCGACTATTGGCTCTCACAAATAGAGCAAACAGAGTCCGGGGCGGGCAAATCTGGTTAAATAATGAGACGCCAACAAAGTGGAAAAGAAACAGTCGGATTGGCAGGGGAAACAAACGTTGCTATTACGGCCAGATGAATTTCCCCCACTCTTTATTATTACCTGCGAGGTCTTCTTTTGTTCTCTCTCTCTCTCTCTCGTAGAACTTATTTTTGTTGTTTTTAAGGCGATTTATTTTCATGACATTATCTTAAAACAATTGTTGTTTTAGGTAAATTGAGTTAAGGTGCGTATTATCCATCGTCCTTTCAGATAGGATTTATTATTTAAAGCAAGATCTCTTTCGTTACTACTGCTTCATATGCTACTGCTCCTTTCATTATTTGTCACATTGTTGGAGATATTCAAACAATACGCTTATTTTAGCATAATATTTTCTGTGGCTTTCACACTTCTCGGACCAACTTTACAGTTGCAAGCTCTGGTTGTCCTCGAACTGTCAGTTCGAATATGTTCGAGGCATTTTCCCCCCAGTGAATTCCTCACATCGGGAACGATGGAAACTGCCAAAACAACGCGTCTTTCGGAGAAATGAACACATCCACGACAAGGAGCTAAGGTCGTAGCACGAAGGTAAATTTATACATTTTACAACTGGAGTGTTGTTACTACTGCTACAAAGGCATTAGAATCTGCACTGGAAATCTTAGAGGAGGAAGAGGAAGTTGACTCCAGGGTTTGATTGTGGGTGGGAAAGAGCCGAGATGACATTGGTCTGTGTCAAGTCCTCTTTACTTTCATTTGAAGTGGAGGTGGAGGCACGGTGCACTTGGCCACTTATCGAGAAGTGGTGTCCGGAGTAGTACTTAGAAAATCTAGAGGAATAATGTCCGTAATTAGAGAAGTTCTCGAGAGAAGTGTCCGAAATAGCAATGATAAAAAAAGAGCCGACACGGGTGATCTTCCGACGAGAGAGAAAGGTTAGTTGTAAGCTTGGGAGATTTAGACGAACAGCTTCCGCGCATCGCCAGCGAAGATGTGTGAACGGACTTCAGCATTTCATAAAGTTTGGCGTTTTTAGTCTTCTTAATATTACGACGCGTGAAGTTACAAGTGTTTGCGAAGTTCCAATAACTAGTAAAGTTCCATTAAAAGGGACTATGCTTACGCTTTAACACAACACCAAGTAAGACTTGTTTTCTGTTATTAAATGGCAATGTAATAAGTCCTTTAAAAGGAACATTACGTATGGTTCTTTATATAACAATAATAATAATAATAATGATGATAATAATAATAATTCAGTTTAGCTGTTCTATGTAAAATAATAGTACCAATTGCCATAAAAGTAACCTGTGACATCTTTTAAATTCACTGACCATAACAGGCACTTCGATAAATAGTTGGCAAAATCATTTGTTTCGTAAAATCATGATCAATTATTAGATGTCACATTCGAATATTCTCATGACTGTTCGTTAGCTTTATAATGGTTTTATGGATATTGTTATTTGTTAGTGACTGCAAATCTACAGCCAATATCAAAAGCGATTTGAAATTTCGATTTTTAAATATTATGGAATAATTTTCATGTAGACCTACTAAATAATACTGCTATGATCAAACATATTTGATAGTAATTAACCTTAACTCACAAATGGTAAAATTTACCATTATATATACTATATATATATATATATATATATATATATATATATATATATATATATATATATATATATATATATATATATATAATAATAATAGTGTGTTTTTCCAGCATCTTTCAAACAAATATTTGCTTACAGTTTCCTTCAAAAAAAAAAAAAAAAAATTAAAAAAAATCACAATACAAGTCTGTGCTCAATAACACAAGCTTCCATCAGGCCTATCAATCACAACCAATTAGTGATTGGATGTTTGACGGGCCACTCATCCGTCCGGATTATATCACCCACCCGCTTTGATTGGTCGTAATTGGATTACGTCACACTTCGTGATCCGCAGCATCTCCAATCAGCTTGTAGCTTTACATTAGGATCAATTTGGACGGAGGCGGAAAGGGTCCCATCCGGATGCTTAGTGTGGCTTTGGCTTCGGTCGCTGTACCGAGGTTGTAATTCTATTTTTTACAACATTTTTTTTCATCAATTCTTCATTTTACTTATTTCTCCATAGCTGTTTGTTGGCATTGTATGCGCAGCTGACGTCAGTGAAGCTAATGGTTCGTCTAAAACCATACAATTCGCATTCGAAGACTGAAATGAAAGTATCTGGAAGTCATTCATAATGCATGCAGACGGGACAGCTTTTCAGATGAAAGTTTTCCACTTATGGTGTTGGTACATATCGTTTTGATGCCTCGTGATCTATTCCATAGTTCGCTGACGCCTTGTTTTGTTTCTTTTCGATTCATACGGAAATGTATTTTTTCTGCAGCGAACTCATGTGCGCATATATTGGAACAGTTCCGACTTATACATTCGGACGCAGTGAATGTGTAACTGCTGCTACGAACACACATACATACACAGACATGTTTATGTGTTTATATATATATATATATATATATATATTATATATACATATATATGTTATATATATATATATATATATATATATATATATATATATATATATACACGCACGTCTTTTACCCTCAAGGGCTGGCGCCAGTTAAGGTTGACCTTCCTTTTCTCAAAAAGTTTATTTATTTCTAATGGGGCCGTGGCCCCTTGCCCATTTTAGAAATAATTTAATTATCAAATAATACATAGATCAGCAACAGTACTTTAAGAGGCCGGGACTTCTCATTTTGCAGAAGAGAATTAAACTTGTGCAACAAGGGACCTTACACCACATTCGCTTGGCTGGGTAGACAACACCACCGGTGGTCTTGGAATCAGTAGACCCTGACTGATTTCGCCAATAGTTTTCTACGCCGGCACCTTCATTAGAACTGTAGGTACACACATGCACATATATAATTATAGTATTTATATTATACGTATATATGTATGTATATGCTCATTTGTAGATGTGTACAGTCTAGACGTTGAAGGTGCCTTAGAAAACTATTGGCGAAACCAGTCAGGATCTGTACTCAACCAAGTGCGTTTGTAATGTGGCTATAGATAGATAATATATATATATATATATAATATATATATAATATATAATATATATATATATATATACATATATATTTGTATACTTATATAATTATATATATAATAATACATACATATATTATTAATATACACATTATTATATATATATATATAGACAACATTGATCATATATATGAGTTATATATATATATATTAATATATTATATATATATAGTATATATGATAATTTAATGATAATAATAATAAACACAGATAGCGTGGTAGAGATGTATAATTTGAGTGAGCAAAGAACCTTAAATGAACAGGAAGAGAGCCAAAATCAGTTTTTCTGGCTTGATGGCTTGTTGGTGATTGCAACTCTCATAATAATCATGTATGTATGCATGTATTTATGTTTAAGATCTATATATATATATATATATATATATATATATATATATATATATATATTATATATATATATATATAATGTGTGTGTGTGTGTGTGTGCGCGCGCGTTTGTGCATTTATGCATGTATTTATGTAATATGCTAATTTTAAATTCAAAGCTGTTATTGTGTGCTTGTTGACCCTTCCTTTCCCGAAACATCGGTGTTCAACCATCACTCCAAAAAACTCCCAATAAACCTAACTTTTACTCAATATAGCTCAGATTTCTCTTTGTTCGCCCATTACCCAAAGCAGTTGCCATGCCGCTCTTTCTCGCTGTCTTTGGTGTCTGAATAAACCTTACTTCAAATCTTTGGGAGGCATGCGAGGAAGAGCTGCGAAAATCCTTTGCTACTTGCACCAAGACATTGCTGTGGATGGCTGCACTAAAAAATCGCGTTTTGGCTGCCCCGGGCCATCCCCCCATATTTAGGAAAGGTTCCCAGGTTCTAGCAAGTCTTGGAGACATCGCATAGACTCAAACACCACCCACATTTTGAGTCTTCAAAGACTAACTGGACAATACCAGCAGTCGAACCAATGACGCATTCTCTCTCTCCCGCTACCTAGTTGCCTTAGTTGAGTTGAATATAGGATTTAGACCAGAGGTCATGCACTGGGATCTATGAGGTTATTCAGCGCTTAAAAGGAAATTGACAGTAAAAGATTACCTTAGTAACCGAATATTGTTATCTACTACGGAAAATTTTCTTACGTAACTCCAGATAGTTTTACTCCATTTGCCCGTCTAGGAAAGCTTAACCAGTCTCCAGGACCACCGGGGATTTGATACGAAAGATGCCAAAAATCCGCTGGAAATCAGCCATTTTTTCATGTGGTACGGCTCGAGGTTTAGGAGAAGAATTTATACTTCACAAGCCATGAAGCACATGAGGGTGCTATTGTTTGCTTGTCATAAATTTTATATGGAGTATTTATTTCTTACTAAATAGGAGTTAACTTGCGTTGAAAATTTATCTTAATTTTCTGAGGATGGGAAAAGCGTTGTTTGCTTAATCTTATTATCTGTATATTTACCGAGTGGCTCATTACTAAATGGTCTTTTTCAACGTGAAATTTAAGAAAAGTCTGATATTGTAAAATAGATACTCGGAGTATAGTATAGACAATTATTTGCAAAGTCACACATACTCTGCTGAACCTTGGTATCAACAATCAAAAGCCTTAGGTCAAAAATCACCTATGTCCTACACCTTCAAGACACCCCTAAACAACAGTTGCCGAACGCCTCCTCCTGTTGGACATAGCATTGTGAGAACCCTTAGCTGGATAGCTAACCAAGGCCTTGCTATCTGGGCATTCTGGATTAGCAACAATTGGCTGAAAGGTCATAATCTTCCAGTGATGAGCACTTACAAATGAGGCGCCTTAGTCAAACAGTTGCGCCCAGCTTTCCTTGCATAGGTACTTTAGAGCAAGACTCCCTGACAGAATGGTTTCCCAGCCCTCTCAGTCTGTAAGCACACTAGATTGAGACCACTTGTCCAAATAGTTATCCATAAGCTTCAAATGTTGAGCATCTGTGAGTGAGGCTCCTCAGCTATACTATGTCTGGACACCCAAATCAAGAATCCTAAGTCAAACTGTCCCCCTGAACCTACAGGGTTACCAACTTGAGCAGCCCGGAGCAAGAACCTTTGGCCAAACTATCTGCCATGTTCCTGCATTGATGGATACTCAAAAATGAAAGTCCTTGGTCCTTTGGCCATCAGTAGTCAACATCCTCCCCTGTTGGATACCCTGGAGTGAGAACCCATAGCTGAAAGATCAGCCATGGCTTCAACAGTTAGCCACCTTGAAGAGATAGCCCTTGGCCAAACTTGCCCATAATTGTTAAGTGATGGATACCAATGAGTATGACACCTTAGCCAAACAGTCGTGGATAGGTTCCTTTAGTCGAGCACTTTGCAGAAAGACCCCTCAGCTGAATGGTTGCCCACGGCCTTTCCTGTTTGGGCACAAAAGAGAGACCAAACAGATAATGCAGTGTGTTTACTGATGAACAAAATTACTTAAATCACATTTTTTTACGGGACAATAACCTATAAAATCACTGTGTGTGTGTGTGTATGAGAGAGAGAGGAGAGAGAGAGAGAAAGTGGGTGATTAAACAGACAGACATTAATACAATTGCTTATGGAAGTACGAACTTATTTAAGGTATTCCCTGTCACTACAACACAAACAAAAGACTAGGTATTGTATTTAGTTCTTGTTAACTTTTCATTCAGTCATAACTGTTAAATTAAATCTCATCTGGGGCAATAGGTATTGGATGTCTAAAGAATCCAAGGTACAGTAAAACATTTAGATAGCATTTAGATCTTGTTTTCTGTTTGTGTAGGTGTAACCATGTAGAATAGAACACTAGAATATAGAAGTTAGGCCAAAGGCCAAGTGCTGGGAACTTTAAGATCATTCAGTGCTTAAATGGATATTGAGAGTAAAAATGTTTGAAATGTGTAAAAGGAAGAAAACCTCGTTGTTACACTTTGAAACTATTGTTGGGAGAGGGTGGAAAGTAAGATGGAAGAAAGAGAAGATGAATGGAAGCACAGTAAAAGGAGTGAAAGGGGTTGCAGCTAGGGGCCAAAGGGATACTGCAAAGAACCTTAAGTAATGCCTAAAGTGCAGTGCATGAGGTGTACTGATGGCACTACTCCCCTATGGGGGTGTAACCATTGGAAAACTACAGTCCGCCCCAGGTATTTTCCAGGCCTGGGTACCACAACCCCCTACAAATAACTAAAATCCGCAAATACTTAAAACCCTGTAGTATCGTAATATTTCTGTCTCATTCTATCACCTTTCCTATAATGAAAACTGAAGAAGACTTAATGCCTGATTGAGAGAGACTTCAAAACAGAAGAAGAACACATGACCGCCAAAGTGCCAAGTAGAACTAATGTCTAAGAAATGCCACTAACAATGACATTATTAACCACTGTCCAGACTATTAGGCACTGGTACTTACAATACTGTTTTACAGTATCCTACTAAGGCAGTGGGATTCACTGTGACCTTATACTAAAACAGACAAAGGACATTGTTTGTATTGTAACTACTTAAGCTCCCATGCCGGCTTCAGCTGTCACTGACATTGGCTATGTGTAGACTGCATTTCATTGGCGATGAATTTTGGGATCAAGTTAAGTGATTTTTTCTCCACCAAGAGATTAAGAGCTAGGATTGTTAGGCTAAGCTGTTCCCCCTAGGCTAGATGCTTATTTTGTACTATTTACTACAGTAAGTTTGTTCTATTGTAGTTAACTTGTCATTGGCTAGGCTAATGTTTGTTTCATGTAGGCTAAGCTCGTTGAGTCTGTTCTTTTGCCAGGTAAATCCTGTGCTTTGCATTTGTTCCTATATGTTATACAAACCTTCGGTCCTTTACATTAGGAATTACTTTCAGCGTAGGCTGGAAATCAATCGTTGAAGATTAACAAGGTAGTTAAGTAGTAACTGTTGTCCGGTAGTTGGGAGTCCTGCCTGACAGGACGTATGTAAACATTCCACTTTCCTTTCCGCCGCCATGGTGAACAGATGTGCTTTCGCTTTGTGCTCTTGTTGTTGTTCGGAGATTTTTCCTTACTATCATGAGATTTTTCCCATTTTGTTTTGTAAATGTGTGATTTGTTTACTTTTGTTTCTTATTATAATAAAACATGATGCAAACCCAAGAGTTGCATAAGTCCAAATGCCCCCCATTTTCTCTGTGCATTTGTCTTGGAGTGGGAGCTAGAAAGTGTGGCAGCTTCTGCTCTCGAGTGGAAATAGATCCTCACGCCCTTTACATGAAGTGCCGAGGTTGTGAGTGTGATGTGAATAATACTTGTGATACTTGTGTCTCCTGGTTGGTGGAGCAGTGGGGAAGGTATAAGGGGAGGAACTGATCTGGGCGACATATGTCGAAGGTGGGTCCATTCCTGCCTCCTCTCCCTCCAGGTTACGTGGTCTTGTTTCCCCCTGCAACTTATGAACATCCTCCCAGGGTACCATCCCCCTTGGATCTCCCTCCTGTAGCCTTCAAGTCTGTTTCAGCTGTGCCTGTGCCTGCTGCTGTATACCAGGCCCTGATCATGCAAGTGCTGTTGGGGTTTCGGCATCTCTTCCTGTTGTCCTGGCCTGCTGCTTCAGTAGCCACTCCAGTGGCACCTTGGATGGGGGATCTGACAGCCATTCTGAGGAAGCTGGCAAAGAAGTCCAAGAAGAAACGTAAGCTGTCGTCATCTTCATCTTTGCCTTCCTTGTCATTGTCTGCGGCCTCCTCCCTTTCATCTTCCATGGCTCCCCTGCCGAGAAAGAAGAAGGTTGTCCCCCCGCCCCCCCTCAAGAAGTCTCAATCTGGGACTTCTAAGGGTCGGTCTCCCTGTTCTGGGAAGACAGGTGGGTCTTCTGTTGGTCCTCCTGTTCCTATGGGAATGGGAACCATCTCATCGCCCCGAGGGACACGCAAGTCCAGGACCATACGAGTTCAAGCTTCGGCTCGCACTTATACACCTAATCCTAGAGGTTCTGGTTCTGCCTCTATGGCTAGTACCGTCCTTGGGTTCTTGTTCATGGAGTTTCCCTGAGTGCAGCAGTCTATCGACAAGCGTGCAGGAAGAGTCAGTAACACTGGTCTGCTCACTGTCACAACTCAGGCACGGTGCGGAAGGAAGGGCGAGTCACTCAGGTGACTCATGGCTTAATGGTGATTGCTCGCATGGCAATCGCTCGATCCTTGGGTTGACGTGACGGTCTCACGATCGTACACGAGGTGAGACCGGTAGGAGGTCCCCAGTTCAATCTTCTTGAGAGGTTTTGACCTCTTCAAGAACTGGGACACGTCATGAGGACAGTACTTGCTCTAATCAGTCAGGTGGACGCTATCTCCACCCAGTCTGCGAGTGACCAATCGGTCCTGGTGTCAGCTAGTTTTTCTCCTGCTGTGCGAGGGCATCGTTCTGTTCCTCAGGGGAGCACTTCTCCGGAGTGAGAGCGCTCTTCTAAGCCTGCAATTTGCTCAACTTCACGGGTTGGTGATCAATCGCGACCCGCTCACTTAGTTTTGCTAGCAGGGCAAGCTGGAGTGTCCAATCTCCTTCCTCACTTTTCCCTTCAACTTCCTCAGATACACTGGGAGGGGCAAGGCAAACAGGGGGAACCCTGGGGAGGGATCTCCCCCAGGGTTCACCCACGAAAGCTTATGTTCCAGTCATGGTCTTAGGACCCAAGAGATTGTATGCTCGAGTGGTTCAGGAAGGTCATAGGGGTCTGTTGAGGCTCTTCCTTCCGAAGGTGGAGGGTCGAGGGAGGAACACATCCTAGAAGAACTTAACAGTCCTTCCCCTCAGGATGCAGTCACTCCCGAGATTCAGAGGACATTTACTGAGGTCATCATGCTGATTCATCAGCACAATGACCTAAGGGAAGTGTTCATGGTGGCTTCTATTGACCGCCCTTCACAATTGGAGGCATTCTGGGGTCCCAAGAAGGAACCCAAGGCCTCTACGGGCTTACCGTGTCTTCCTTGTCCAAAGGGGTGCTGGACCATCTGAACAATCTTGTCTCATGACAAGAGAATTTGCTCAGGCCCAACAGATCAGACAAGATGCTTCCTCTTCCTCTACCTTGATAGAAGTTTTTCTATTTGCCCTCAGACAACCCTTGGCCAACTAAACAGGTAGAACTGGCACTAGTTCATCTGACTCCTGGCTTACCGCTACAGCATCTTCTTGCTGAGAACCTTTGGTTTACGCAACAAGAGGCAGAAGGCTTCGAAGCTATCAATATGGCAACCTTCCAAGCAGTCTCCTGGCTGGATCTGTGGTCCCTCACAGTATCCAAGGTTGCTGCTTCCTCAGGACCAATAGTTCCTGGAGAAGACTTGGCTTTCAGGAGACTGACCAGGTCTGGAGGTAAGGGCTGTTAACTACTTGGCCCACCAGACGGCAAACTGGGGACCAACCTGGTGCTTAAGAGAAGGGACGCCATCCTGAATCACGTCACCAAACCTGTGGGACCAGAGTCAGCATTGGTGTTGAGGAATGGACTGTTGCTGGGTTCCTCCTCTCTCTTCCCTAGAGAGATAATGGATGCTGCAGTGGACAAGCAAGAGCTAAAGACAACGATCGGCTTGTCCAAAAGGCAGTTGCTAAGACTTCAGGGCCCTCTCAAGCAACTGCGGCTAGGCCTTCAAGTCAAGCTAGTTCTTCCTCCGCCTCCAAGAAGACTCCTCCTTCCAAGGGGCCGCGAGGAAAGACACAGCCTTCTTCTTTTCTACTTGAAAGGGCCAAATCCACACTCATTTCAGCCCTCCTTCCCCCAGGGATCGTGATAAATTTTGAGAAGTCAGATCTCGTTCCCAAGCATAGGATAAAGTATCTGGGTATGCTGATCGATATGGCAGCAACACAAGTCTTCCCCGCAGACTCCAGGATCAGCAAGTTCAGGAAGGCAGCTCAACATTGTTTTTTCTGTTTTGTCAGGAACAGCCAGCTCAGCTTTGGTAAGTCATTATCAGTCACCTGTTGTCACTGGAGAAATTAGTCCCTCACTGGCATCTTCACCTGCAGTCTCTTCAATGGAGACTAAAGGAGTGTTGGTAACAGGCTCAGGGTCCTCAATCCTCCCATCCCTCTAGCGGAAGAGGTGAGGAAGGATTTAGCCTAGTGGCTAGACATCTGGAACCTCTTAATAGGAGTGGAGTTGCACACTCCCCCTCCGGACATGCTTCTGTTCTCAGACATGATAACCTAAGGTTGGGGCACACACGTAGAGGAGCTACTGACTGCAGGAGTGTGGGATCGACATGACAAGCACCTTCATATCAACATTCTGAAACTCTAAGCAGCCTTCTTATTCCTCCAAGAGTTTTGGGATCGAGTGATGGGACACTCGTGTGTTTGATAAGCAACCACACCACAGTTGACAGTGCAGGTGCACGAGTGAGCTGTGGCATACTCAATAGAGCTGTCAGCCAGATACATTACAGGGAAGAGGGAATGTAGTGGCAGACAAGCTCAGTCGCCAGAATCAGGTGGTAGGGACAGAGTGGTCTCTCCGCTCAGACGTGGCAGAAAGGTTGTTTGACCTGTGGGGGCATCCAGTGGTAGACCTGTTCGCCACCCGGCACAACAGGAAACTTCTGGTTTTCTTCTCTGCAGTTCTGGACCCATGGGCAACTGAAGAGGACATTTTCCAACATCCATGGGACAATCTTGATGTCTATGCCTTTCCCCCATTCTACCTGATTTGGAAGGTGATAACTAAGGTGCTGATCACCAAGAATCTCCAGATGATTCTGGTGGCTCCCAAATGGCCTCAGGCCATCTGGTATCCCGATCTGTTGGCTTTTCTCTCTGAGGCACCGCAAGAGATTCCTGTAGCACAACCTTCTATGTCAGCCACACATAGAGCAGTATCACTCGGCAGTGCAGTCCCTGTCTTCACGGCTTTTGGGGTTATCCACCATCTCTTGCGAGCAAAAGGCTTTTCTTGCCGAGCAGCAACAGAGATGGCAGGATACCTCAGACAGTCTTCTGCAATAGTGTACCAGGGAAAGTGGGCCATCTTCTGTGGTTGGTGTCATGGAATGGGTCTCTCCAGTCAGAGCCACTCTTGAACATATTGCCGATGTCCTAGTCTTTCTTCACTTCTCTCTGTCTCCATAGTTAAAGGCTATAGGTCCACCTTGGCCCTAGTCCTGAAACTGCAAGGAGTGGATATTTCCACCTCCATGGAGATCTCTCTCCTTATGAGAAGCTTGGAGAGGTCTTGCCCACCCAGGGAACTCAGGCCTCCTGAGTGGGATGCAGCTCTCGCCTTAAGGAATCTGACTCAGGGAACCTTACGAGCCTCTGCGAGAGTTGTCAGACAGGGATCTGACCCTCCAGACTGTCTTATTGCATCAGCGAAGAGATTAGGTTCGAAGAGATTAGGGGATGGGAATCTGTTACACTCTATTTCGTCCCAGATTTCGCAGTGAAGACTCAGAATTCATCAGTCCCGTGACTCTAGATTCGAGTCCTTAAAGGTCCCCTCCTTAGAGGACTTTTGTGGTAATGACCCAGGCAAGATGTTAATTTGTCCCATTAGTGCTACAGCGCCTATCTGAAGAGAACTCGCCATCTCTGGCCCAAGTGCCAATGCCTCTTCATTAGCACCAGGGTGACCAAGAAATTAATTATTATACGTAAAGGCCTGACTACAGGGAAGACGAACAGCTCACAAGTATTACTCTATTCACCGTTAATACCGTTCGGAAATCCTTCAGATTTCCTCCCTGTGTTACCCTCAGCTATCACATCCAAGTAAAGACTGACATTACAATCATCGTGTGTTTCTACATGAAAGCATTACTTCAGTAAGTTTCTTCCACTTTCAGCATTACTTCACGATGTGCTTCCAGTATCAGTGCACAGTCCCAAGCTTGGCAGGTGAGATATTACAAATTCATCCAAAGGAAGACCATGATACTGGGTTCATTCTTCAAACCGTCCATAACTTCCTATTCCTCCGGAAGCAAATATTCAAGCAGGTCAACTTCGAGTTATCAAGCTTCATGCTATGAAAACTTAACGCCAGGAACATGCCGAAAGCAAAAGCATCTGCCCATACGACCTGGAAATCCCCACACCCCCAGCAGTGAAGGGGAAAGTCTACTCCACCCTCACAATGATGTTACGTTGTAGAAATCCACAGCAAGCTCCGTTTCAATGGTAAATCCAAGGTATAATATTCAGATCAGACACTCTGCTACCAAATGTTAGATAGGACTCTTAAGAGACGTTTCCTATATAGTGGTTTATTTATGACTAAGTATAAACACAAAAGATATACAAAGGTGAGCTTCATGTAAACACTCTAAGTGCTCAACTATATAATAAGCTTGTTAAAGGTCTGAGCACTAATTACATTTAAAATACATTTTTAGCTGGAAACATATATAACAGTATTCTCCAGGAATACATCTGGAATGTAGCACCATTAAATTAGGCTAAATACTCTTGCATATATGTTCTACTTACCGGAATTATGCCATGTGCAAGTCGTTGGTAAATAATTGGGTAGATCTAAGCCCTTATACCGTGGCAAACTAGACTATGCCAGTTGACGTTTTTCTATACAGTTTTACCTCCTGAACAAGAATTTAAAGTAATATTTTTTCAGTCGGCTGTAATTAACCTGTAATTTACCTTTGAACTCTATCCTACGGTAAGGGGGATCAATGGGAATGAGGGGTTTTGGGTGGGGTAAAACACTTGGGACAATTATGCCTTACAACTCTATCCTACAGTAAGGGGGACCGATGGGAATGCGGGGTTTTGGGTTGGGTAAAACACTTGGGGGAAGGTTTTGCTGTGTTATTGTGTTATTTCCTCTTATTTATGACATTTGCAACACGAAATACAAGCTGAAATAAAGTAGTAAATAAACCGATAATGGAGCCGTTACATAGTCAAAATCAACCTATTACTACTGCTATTACAACGCCGAATCCTGCTAAGCATGCGCCAATCCTACTGCGCATGCGCCACGGTATAAAGGGAGCTTTGTCTCAGACTCAGACTTCCCTTCCTAAGTGAGATAAATGGTGGGGGTTTTGGGGAGTACATGTATTTAACCAATCATGTTGCATTATTAACCCTACATTGTGATAGAACCAAGTGGAGGTTTTGGGGGGATTCATGCTCATTTGTTTTATAATTGTGTAATATTATTTCAAGCTTTTATTTCTGTTCCGTTTATCATAGTATTGTTTAATATGTGCCTGACTTGTGCTCACTTCATAATGTTGCCCTATATATCTTACAATATTATGTTACAATTGAGGGCAGGCCCCTGAAAGTCTCCTGAGTGGTGGGACTAGAAGGAGGTTTCAGGACTTTTCGAGAACTTTCTGTCAATGACGTGAAATTGATGGTATTATTTTATTTTTTACATTTTGCAGAAATTCCAAATTAACACATGCATTTTTTCTCCCTTCTTTTTTTTCATGTAATTCCAAATTACACATGCATTTTTTTCTCCCTTCCTTTTTTCTATATTCACCTTTACATGCCTTTCTGACCCATATTTCTTGGATAAAAGAAAATTTACTTATTATTATATTACTTTCATATTATATTATCTTTCTGAAAGGGGGCGTATGAGACTGCAACCCCCCCCCCCCCCTCCCAGTCTTGTAACACATTCTACTAGGTTAGGTAAGAATCCTAACCTATATGTTACACTTCTAAGATTGTTTTTCTTTAAGGGTGGGCAGAGCCCCTTGGTCAGGTAGCACATTCTTCTAGGTAGGTTAGGTTACTAACCTACCCTATATGTTACACTTCTAAGATTGCCTTCCTTAAGGGAGGTTATGGGGAGGGGGCAGAGCCCCCCAGTCAAGTAACACTTTCTACTTGGTTAGTTAGTATCCTAACCTATATGTTACACTTACTTTAATTTTTGTCCTTCTTTGGGGGGTAAGGGGGGTGGGGGTTGGGGGGGGGTTATTGGGAGCGGAGCACCACCAGTCAGGTTACAACAATTTATAGGTACAATTGTGCTAGACATTTCTTGTTAAGTTCAATTACCCCCTAACTAGCCACTCTGATCCTTGAAATTTGATAATATTCCATTCATTATTCACTAAAATTGCTTTTGACTTATACTTGACAATTTATACTTAAGTACTAGATGTTTAAAACCGCGTATATAAATAATATATACATGTGTTCGTGTTTTTTTCACAAATGTAAACATTTACCCCAACACCATCCTCCCTACCCTGTTTCTTGCGCCAACCGCCCGCCGCCCGCTCCCAACTTCCTCCTGACAATATTTGCCCAGTGTTGCCAAGTGTAGGAACATTGGGACAAATATTTGAAACGTAGGGACGTGGGGACGCCCACAAAAATTATCCAAGTTTCTTAATGTCATATTATATAAGCCAAGTTTCCCAATTTCATAATATATAAGCCAAGTTTCCCAATTTCACAGTAAAATATGATAATAGCCTTTTTAAAAGATATCTTGTGGCCTATACTGTGCCAGTATCATAGCCATAGTACCAGAGACATCTTTCCCTCTTGAATAGATATTATTACACTGAACAGGAATCAAACAGGAATACCAATTTTTACCGTTTTCGCTCATGAATAAGCGATCTATTCCTGAACGTTTCTTTTACAAGGAAAGCTTATTCTCTGTGTAGTGAGTAGTTTGATACGCTTGTACTGCATACATAAGAAACATTATCACATTCTTACTTGTAGGGAACGAGATATAGTGAAAGATGATGTGGGCATATTTCATTTGTGGTTATAATGGAAATGTGTCATTATACAGTGATTTGTGTCGAAGCTCTTCTTTGTGTATTGGCTTAATACTTGGCCTCGTACACAGGTCCTAAAGCACTTTGTTTGCTTAGGATCATATGTTAAATAACAATGACTGAAGCTGGGCCAAGTAATCGTAAGTAAAATCTAAGAAAAAGAAAGCAGAAAAAGAGGCGAACTTTCGAAAATCTCTTCCAAGAAAACAGGATTTAGAAAAAGTAGAAATTTCCCATTAGTCATTTGATATATATATATATATATATATATATATATATATATATATATATATATATATATGTATATATATTTTTTATATATAATGTTTTATATATATATATATATATAATGAATGTGTGTATATTTATATATATCTTATATATATATTATTATATATATATATTATATATATATATGTATATATGATATATATATATATAATATATATATATATATTATATATATATATATATATATATATATATATATATATATATATACGTATATATATATATATAATATAGTCTATATATTAATATATATATAGTACTATACACACACACATATATATATACATATATATATATATATATATATATATATATATATATATATATATATATATATAGTAAGGCCTAGGGTATTTTATAATATATTATCCATGCATTCTCTGTGACCTATGGAATGTGGAGAACAGTGCAGGAGCGGCGACCTGAGAGTAGCTGATCAATGAGTTTCTGGGGGTGGCGTGAGATAAAAGTGCTTAGTTCAACAAGTCAATGCACGACAGTTTTATGAACTCTTCTCAAAGTGCCTTTGCGAAACTGGATGCAGCTAGAACCGCGAGGCGCTAGCGAACTGTGTGTTCGTATGTGCGTGTGTGCCTCTTCCCTTTAATAGGTTCATACCCAAGCCTATGGGAGGGATTTTGATAGAGGGCTTCAAGTCACAGGCAAGATGCCGTGGCATTCGCCGGGGGGAGTTTTTTATTAAGTGTTTAAGTGTCCGGTTGTCTGGACGGATCAGGAATGCCGGGGGACAAAGGATTCCCAGAGGGGTGTAGACTTGTTTTGGTGACTAGACATTGTACTGGTTTTGAGTTAGTCTGTAAGACTGGATTACTTGGTTGATTGATTTATTTATTCTTGTTAATAAACGTTAATGTTATGATGCAACTCTCTCATTTTCATTACCTGTTAGAATGGAGAGAAAGAGTTGGAAGAGAGAGAGAGAGAGAGAGAGAGAAGGAATTGCCGAGAGAGAGAGAGAGAAAGGTTATGAGTAACGGGGTCTGCCTTCCGTTTCGTGTCCACGCTTACCTTATGAATAATGGGAGGGGGAGAGTCCCCCCTGTTACAGTGGTGGCAGACGGTTAAGAGGGGATATAAAAGTCTTCTTTCTTTTCTATGCCTAGGAACGCCAATGTAGAGATGGGTGGCCAGTTAGAAAATAAAAGGGGTTATGGCTTAGCGATAGTTTTCGAACGACAAAGCTTTGTGGGATTGTGGAAAATCGTTAAACTGTTAGTTTTCAGTTACTTAGTGAGAAAAAATGAGAAAATATCTGTCTGTTAACTGTGCTAAAGGGAGGGAAGGATTTTATGGGACTCAGCATTTTTCCCAGGGAGTCAGCCTAGAAGCAGTGAGCGCACCCAGTATGACTTTTGCTTGTGTAATGACGAATGTTTTCCGAGATACCCGTGCGGGTGTTGTGTTTAATGCATATATCACTGCCGCGTTTTATGAGAATTTGGAGTTCCTTTTGTTCCCATTATGGAGTGGTAAGTGTTAAAAACTATTGTTTATCAAAGGGAGTGGGTTTTGAAATTTATTTCAGGGTTATGGGATTGGTTCAAGAGGTCAACAATTTTTCTTGTCTTTGCCCCATAGTGACGTATTTTCTTTATTTGCACGTGTTTATGATAGACGTATTCGTCTTTGTTTTAAACACATGAGAGTGTATAGAGATGTGTTTTTTGCATGTGAAACTGTGCTTAGATAAGCATATTTGGCTTAGTGACACAGAGCGGCCACAATTTTACGGGCTCAGCACATTTCTGCAGAGAGGCACCTTGCATTGCGAGGGTATTGGCATCCCTCGGGGGGGTAGTTGCATGGGTACCACTGGCCTCCCTCGAGAGATAGTGCAGGGGATGGGCACTAGTGTATACCTTGGGAAGGGGTCCTCAGACACTGTTCAAGGGGAGATGGGGGATACTGCTGGCACGCCTGGGAGTGGTCTGCCGCTTGACTGAGGGGTTGTTCTCAGGGGGGGAGAAATTTTTTTTTTTCTCAGTGTGGGTGAACTCCCCCTTTTCCTTTTTTTACTTTGTGTTGGGAGATGGATTTGGCCTTGACCATGAATGCTAAGATATCAGCTGATTGATAAGTCGATGAAGTGAAATGCCCGTAGTCTTTTTTTTAGAAAAGATTTTTTTTTTCTCTCCCTTGGACGAAGAGAAAAGGAAATAAAAAGAGATTTTTCTTTTCCGTGAATGCGGGGAAAAGTAGTTAACATGCACAGGATGTGTTATATGTTTCTTTGTGCCTTGAAAGACACAGTATAAGGAGGATACACAGATTATTTTTTTTTTCGTTGTGTTGGAGAGATTACTTTGAAATGCCGATGATTGGTGTTGTATCTGTGTTGTGGCAATGGTGTTATGTCATGGTGTTGTATGCTGGAGAAATTGTATGTCATAAGATTCAGCAATACTGTGTATGCTATTTGAATTTCACCCTTACTTGAGATCTTTGCAAGAGAATTATTGCTGTGGAGAGTTATTGTTATTATTGAT
The DNA here is from genome assembly GCF_015104395.2 of Macrobrachium nipponense. Classification (NCBI taxonomy): domain Eukaryota; kingdom Metazoa; phylum Arthropoda; class Malacostraca; order Decapoda; family Palaemonidae; genus Macrobrachium; species Macrobrachium nipponense. Next base: position 24,014,648 of record NC_087211.1, on the reverse strand, counting down.
AATCATTATACTTGAGATGTGTCACGGGAGGTTTGCTTAAGTATAATTAACATTACGGGAGAATTGTTTTACGAGAGATTTGAGATATTTCATGGGAGATTAGTTGATAATTATTACAGATAATTATTCAAGGAGAATTATTACAATGAGTTAATGGAGAAGTCTTGTCTTAGTTATTTGTTGAGTTTTTTGTAACTTTGGAGAATATTTCAGTGATTCACGGGGATGAGTTTTGCTGAATCTTGATGAATCTGACTGAATCTTGGTGAATTGTGTTGAATCTTGCTGAATTTTTGCTGAACTTTTGCTGAATTTTGTGCTGAATTTTTGGAGAATGGACAAGCATTAACATTGGTGATATTTTTTGTACTGATACTGATGATTTTGATGATAGCAATTTTTTTTTTGGTGATTTTGTGATAATGATATTTCTGATACTGATTTTTTTTATACTAATACGTGGGTGCCGTAATGCTATCAAGGGAGGTGAAATCCTTTTTTTTTTAATATTGGGAAGAACTAACAACACATTAGTTTTCTTTTTTTTTTTATATGTTCAGCAGATAATTGCTTGACATCTAGTGAGTTACGGGAGATAGTTAATGGTGCCGTTGATTTTTCTTTTCTCCTTTTTTGGAAGTTAGCCATAGCTGACACAAGTTTTTTTACCAAGGGTGAATTTGAATTTATTTTTTCTCTCCAGTTAGTGTGAATATTATCTCAGTTCGTGACTTAGAGTCATTGTTCGGGAACGTGTTTGTGTTTTAGCTATTTGATGCTATAGAGAAATATATGGGAGAATTTTTTGCATGTTTTGAATGCATACGTAGTGGCACTACATTTTTTCTCTGGATATTTATGTTCCAGAAATTGTGAGTTTTTTTGCACAATACCCTTGTTGTATTTGTGACAACTTTGTGAGAGATAGGAAACTTGGTTAAGTTTTCTAATGGCTTATGCTGTAGTGCATATGGAGAAGTCTTGGCTAAGACACTGTGAGTTGGGAATTCTGTTATAATGAGTTGTGGCACATTAGTGATTTTTTCTAGAATTTTCTAGACAGTTTTATTTGCCGAGTTTTGCCCTTTTTTAGCAGTTATGCTAAATGGAGAGAGTTTTTATAGTTTTTGACTATAACATTGAGTTATTCTTTGGAGAATTGGAGAGATAATTGGAGGTATATATTATTTTGGAGTTATATTTGAGATATAATATATAGGAGATATATTTTTTTGGAGCCTTGTGTTCTTCCACATGGAGTATTGGGGAAATAGAGGTAAATATTTTGTATTTGCCGAAATAGAGGTGATTATTCTCTATTCTTGGAGTGGTGTTTTTTCACTGACATGTGGCTATTGGAGAAATAAGAGAATAATGGGGTTGGTTATTAACCAAATGGAGGAAATATTTTTATAACCGGAGTGGTGTTATTATTAATATGGTGTCTCATAATGGAGTTGGAATTACTCTTGGGCGGGTGACTCTCTTTTTTTGTGGTTATGGAGTTTTTCTTGAGCCAAGAGAAGATTTCTGTGGTTCTCTTTTTTGGTTTCGTGTCTATTTAGAGAGAAGTGGCATTACTGCATTGCGAGTCCTATGGAGATGTGTGTGCATTTTTTATGTTCACAAGTGTGTTATTCTTGGAGAAATATAATTTGGGCAAAGTCATGTTGAGAGAATAAGTCTTTGAGACAAATTTTTGAGCACATTAGTCATATCCTGGAGTTAATTCTGTGAAATGTGTCATTTAGACCATTTTTTCTAGAGAATCATGAGTTTCCAAACTTATGTGTCTGACTAGACAATTCTTATGCTGATGTTAGAGCATACGTCCGCAGGCGATTTTTCTGCTGACAAGCGATGTGATGAGCCGTGTGCTGATTCTTTTCCTCTGATGGTGATAGATCAGAATTTTTGCAATATCTGGAAATGTTGACAATAGCATTTCACGAAAGCGCATGTGTAAGAGTTTGCTTTCTGGCAAATTCCATAACTTTACATGGAGCATTTCTTGGGAAAACGCGGGAGTTATGCATATTATACATGTATTATGTATTTTGTGATTGGGGAAATCTTGTGATTATACTTTTTTTTTTTATTATTTTTCTTCCTTTTCCTATGAGAGATATAATTTGGGGATTGAGCTTAAGTAACATTTCTTTTTTGGACTGGAGATTTGATTTTACCGGGAGATGTAATTTTTCTGGGGTTGCTGCTTACGTAAATGGGAGTTTGACATTAAGTCTTTTTATGATTAATTATTGAGCAGTAAAGGGGTTTTTGCTGTTAAAAGTTGGAGATTTTTACTGATTTTGTGGGTTGTTCAGATATCAGAGTTTGAGAGAATATTTTTTTTGGGTCTGGGTGTGTTACGAGATACTTCCTTTTTTTTTTCTTGAGCTCATTGCGATTTTTTTCCTTTTTTTTTCTTGTGAGCACATTCGAGTTTGAAATGTGAGTGCAGAATTCCGTGGAGTTGCTGTGATTTCTGAGTTGTGTGTGTGCTGATGTGTGAGTTTGGAGAATTGAGTTGGAGAACTTGATGTTTTTTTTTTCCTTAGAGAGTTATGATAATGACTTATGATTTAGTAGTCATATTAAGGGAGTTAATTGGGAGACGTTCAGTTAGTATTTCTGACTTTTGAGATCATTGTTTGATAGAAGTAGTATGTCTGGGTTAATTTTCTTAGATTGACCAGTGACTTGACTGACATACTAACATACGCCAAAAAAGTCGTTCCCCGACACCAGCAAGACGTCCACCAGCCGTGAAGAGAGGTTGCTGCCATGTTGCCCAGGGTGATTACAAGTATTTCCATGATGGTGATCGCGAGAGAATTCTACAGCGTGTTTTTTGGGGATCTACAGAAGCCGTGAGAAGTCTTCTACGATGAGGGAGGCATTCCGTCTTCCTACAGCTGCTATAGCCTGCTGCTGTCTGTTCAGCTACTTGCAGACAAGCGAAGAGGGATATTCAAGAATCCTAATGCAGAAAATATGAGAGAAAATGCGTCTTGTGTTATTGGGAGATAAAGCGTGATAAGACTTTATTTTATAATGCCAGAGACGTGCAGTTTTACTTATATTTTATTTTAAGCCGGCCAGTGTTTTGTGTTATAAGCAATTTTGCTAGGCGGGGGCTAGCATTTGTGCGAGGCCGAGCTATCTGTAAGGCCTAGGGTTTTTGATTAATAATATATTATCCATGCGTTCTCTGTGACCTATGGAATGTGGAGAACAGTGCAGGAGCGGCGACCTGAGAGTAGCTGATCAATGAGTTTCTGGGGGTGGCGTGAGATAAAAGTGCTTAGTTCAACAAGTCAATGCACGACAGTTTTATGAACTCTTCTCAAAGTGCCTTTGCGAAACTGGATGCAGCTAGAACCGCGAGGCGCTAGCGAACTGTGTGTTCGTATGTGCGTGTGTGCCTCTTCCCTTTAATAGGTTCATACCCAAGCCTATGGGAGGGATTTTGATAGAGGGCTTCAAGTCACAGGCAAGATGCCGTGGCATTCGCCGGGGGGAGTTTTTTATTAAGTGTTTAAGTGTCTGGTTGTCTGGACGGATCAGGAATGCCGGGGGACAAAGGATTCCCAGAGGGGTGTAGACTTGTTTTGGTGACTAGACATTGTACTGGTTTTGAGTTAGTCTGTAAGACTGGATTACTTGGTTGATTGATTTATTTATTCTTGTTAATAAACGTTAATGTTATGATGCAACTCTCTCATTTTCATTACCTGTTAGAATGGAGAGAGAGAGAGAGAGAGAGAGAGAGAGAGAGAGAGAGAGAGAGAGAGAGAGAGAGAGAGAGAGAGAGATTGCCGAGAGAGAGAGAGAAAGGTTATGAGTAATGGGGTCTGCCTTCCGTTTCGTGTCCACGCTTACCTTATGAATAATGGGGGGGGGGGAGAGTCCCCCCTGTTACACACATATATATATATATATATATATATATATATATATATATATATATATATATATATATATATATATGTGTGTGTGTGTGTGTGTGTGTGTGTGTGTGTGTGTGTGTGTATGCACTATATATGAAGATATATATATATATATATATATATATATATATATATATATATATATATATATATATATATATATATATATATATATATATATATATATATATATATATATATATATATATATATTGACTAGATGGGAAATTTCTACTCTTTTCTAAATCCTGTTTTCTTGGAAGAGATTTACGAAAGTTCACCTCTTTTCTGCCTTCTTTTTCTTACGATTACTTGGCCCAGCTTCAGTCATTGTTATTTAACATATGATCCTAAGCAAAGTTGCTTTAAGACCAGTGTACGAGGCCGAGTATTAAGCCAACTACACGTAGAAGAGCTTCGACACAAATCACTGTATAATGACACATTTCCATTATAACCGCAATGAAATATGCCCACATCATCTTTCACTATATCTCGTTCCATACAAGTAAGAATGTGATAATGTTTTTTTATGTATGCAGTACAAGCGTATCAAACTACTCACTACACAGAGAATAAGCTTTCCTTGTAAACGAAACGTTCAGGAATAGATCGCTTATTCATGAGCGAAAACGGTAAAAATTTATATTCCTGTTTGATTCCTGTTCTGTATAATAATTTCTATTCAAGAGTGAAAGATGTCTCTGGTACTAAGGCTATGATACTGGCACAGTATAGGCCACAAGATATCTTTTAAAAAGGCTATTATTATTTACACTGTGAAATACGTAGATATATATATATATATATATATATATATATATATATATATATATATATATATATATAATATGAATAACTTGATCACAAAGTATATAAAACGTGATCTATGTATAAATAAAGGTTTTTGCCACGAAGGAAAAAAATGAAAAAGAGAGAGGTAGCCAAGCACTTTCGGTCTAGTTCGACCCTTTACTCAGGCACAACTGACCTTACAGAGGAAAAACAGTCAAAGTAGCTTAATATCCAAACTGACACTACAAGATTACCAATAAGGTCGATTTCACTCTACAGAAACGAGGAAACGCCTGAGGGCAGCCACACCTTGGAGGATACACACGCGGTCAACAGATGATTCATCCAGAAAACAATACATTTTGAAAAAAAAGGAGGCATATACAACTTATTATCATGAAATTTACAAAAATGTTTCTAAGAAAATTATTAATGAAAAGACAAAAAAAAATATATATATATATATATAAATATATCTAGCAAGAGAGAGAGGGAGAGAGAATATCGATGAAGAGAGAGAGAGAGAGAGAAATAATAACTATTTACATGTGGGACTAATTTATTAGTTGTTCACTTATTTTAAGGTCCTTCATAAACATTTTACGAATATACGGGTCCAAATGGTACATTCCCGGACTAAGATTTAGTTGTTTTTATTAGGGTCCAAATGGTACATTCCCGGACTAAGATTTAGGTTGTTTTTATTAGTGATTTGTATAATTGCTGATTCCAGTAAATTTCTTGAAACATAATCATTAGATCTAGCAATTACAGAGATATCACCCCAATTAATACAATGAGATTTTTCACTCAGATGGATAAACAGTGCATTTGAAGTCTGGGCTGTTTTAACTGAATACATATGCTGCTTAATACGTACACATAAATTTTTACTTGACTGACCAACGTAAAACGATGGGCAATCCTTACAAGGAATTTTGTAAATGATGTTGTTATTTGTTACGGGACTATTCTTAATTAGCATATCTTTAATGGTATTGTTATAAGAGAACACTACATTAACATTAAATGATTTAAATATTGATTTTATGGTTTCAAATCCACGAAAGTAAGGTAACCCTTTATCACCTCTCCTTTCAAACTTATACATGGAATTTTTTGAAAGACAACACCTCCCGAATATCACACTTGTCCCCTTAAAATGGTACAGATATGTAGATGACATCTTAGTAGTCTTATCTGTTGGTATTGATGTAAATGATTTACTGTCTAAATTGAATAATTTAGTGCCATCCATAAAATTCACTGTTGAAATTGATAATAACAATGTCATCCCTTTTCTAGATGTATTAATACATAGAGAATCTTTCCAATGTAAATTCAGTATTTATAGAAAACCCACAAATAATTTAACATATGTACATTTTTATTCTGGCCACCATCTTCATATTAAAATTTCAATTTTTTTTTTCTATGTTCCTACGTGCTTTGCGTATCACGAGTCCACAATATCTTGACCAAGAAATAGAATACATAATCAAGAGCATGGATGTTAGTATGGAAGTTGATTCATTGTATTCGGATGAGGTTAAGAGGGATCAGAATGGAAGTAGCGAGAGTGAGAGTGAGCAGGAAGTACGAAAGGCTGTGTATATGAGAGAGGTAACCCGATGTGCACAATACGAGGAATATGGTAGTAGGGACAAAGGGGACTTTTGAAGGAATATGAGAAGTATTGTGTGACTAAGTATGGGGATAACAAGAGAGTTGGGTAGCTTTTTGACGGGAGTTTTGTTGAGTATGTATGGGGTAATGATGAGTGTAGGGAATGTGCCTTATGAGAGTGTGAAAGCCAGGATTGTGGACACAGGCGAAGAGGATATAAGAGAAAGCATGGTTTTCATGAGGTAAGAATGAATGTTGGTGAATCGTTGTCAATGTATGTGTGCAGGTTGGAAACATTATCTAGGAAAAAGTTTGGGGACAAAGGGATAAATGAGTGTAAAGAGTTAGTGAGGAAGTTGTTGGCAACTGTACTTGAGTGTGTGTATGAGTGTGTAAATCTGAAACGGAAGGAGAAAATGCCATGGACGAATGAAAGGTTGACGTGGAATGACATTTTGGAAATAGTAGAGGATTAAGAGTTAGAAAGGTGTATAAAAAAAAGAGTAGAAGTGTTAGTGTTAGGACTGAAGTAGCTGAGGATATACCAGAGTTTAAGAGTTTTAGAGGGGCCAAGGTGAATGGCATAGCGAGTGGTTGATAGGAGCGTTAGAGCAAGTAACGTAAGTATGGTCAACCCTCAGAGAAATCGGAGTGCAAGGATTGGAAGAGTAGGGTCAGTTAGTTGTGAACGAGAGCAGCATTGTTACAGATGTGGAAAGCTAGGACACAAGAAGAATGAATGTCGGTGGGCGTTGGGAGCATGCTTCGAGTGTGGGCAAACGGAGCATTTAGTGAGTGAGTGTAAGAAAGATAGATATTGAATGTTACAGGTGTGGGCAAGTAGGGCATATAGCAAGTGGATGTCGGGGTACCTGTGTGACTTGAGGTTTGCGGTAATTGTGGGAAGAACAGGCATTATGCTAGGATGTGTAAAGAACAGCAGGCAAAATGTGTTGAATGTGGAATAGGTCATGTAGTGAGTGTGTGTAGGCAAAAGAGGGTGAGTCAGGTTGGGAATTTGGGAAACTAGGTACAAAGGGGATTCAGTTGGGTGGGTCCTCTGGTGTGCGGGCAGTAAGAGTGATGCATGTGCATGAAGGATTGTTGCATGAAAAAGGGTTTGGAGGAAGAGCTCATGAATGTATGAGTGTAAGTGTAAGTGTAAAAGTGAGTGCAAAGGGGTGTGTGTGGTTGCTTTGATTGATACCGGGTGCAGTGTCAGTGTTCTTTTTAAGAATGGATGTGACAAGTTGCGGAGTGAGTGTGAAATTAGGAAATGTAAAGGGGAGGTACAAGGAATAGGAAATTTAGGTATGCCTGTCGTGGGAATTTTGCGTGAAAATGTAGAAATCAAAGGGATAGTGACGGATGAAAGTGGCTTTTATGTGATTGAGGGAATGAGTGATAAGTATGATATGTTGTCAGGGAACAGGTTCCTGAAGAAGTGTGGGATGGTGGTCCATTGGAGCATGAATATGATTGAATTGCATAGGAAGGGGAATGAACGTGGAGAGTTGTACTTGGATAGGATGGAGGGGTAAGCAGTAAAATATGGAAGGGAGTGCCGTTGGTTGCGAAAGAGTGTGTAAAAGTGCCGCGAGAAGTCAGAGAAGTTGTTAGTGTGAAAGTTGCATGGCCGGATAGTCTTGGGATTGTCAAAGGTGACAAGTGTGCATATGTGGTTGAGGGTGTGAATGTGAACAAGTTGTTAAGAGCAAGCGAGCATGTGTATGACGGGATTTTAGATATGGAAAATCCTCGGGTTGCATGAAAGAAAGTGATGAGTGGAAGTGTGATGAGTTGAGAGAAAGAATTGAGGTGGATGAAAATGCTAGTGATGACGAGAGGGAGAGGTTGATGCAATTGTTGTGGGATACGCGAGGTGCTTTGAGTCGTGGTGATGAGGATTTTAGGGGATCTAAGCTTCCAGAGTTCAAGATAGTTTTGAAAGACGATACCCCCATATATCAGCGTCCCCGACACTTTTCTGTGCCTATTACCCGAGAGATTGAGGAACTTTTTAGAGAGTGGGAGTGATCGAGAGGAGCGAGAGTGCTTGGAATAGTCCCATGGTCCCAGTACATAAGCCAGATGGGAGTTTGAGGATGTGTGTGGATTACAGGAGGGTGAATGAAGTTACTGTGAAGGAGCGATTTCCGATGAATGTGTTGTCTGATTGTGTGTATAAGATGCATGGGATGAGTGTTTACGAAATTAGATTTGGTAAGGGGCTATTACCAGATGCCTCTTGATGAAGGGAGCAGGCATGTTACGGCTTTTTCGAGTGGTAGCTGTCACTATCACTTCAAGAGGTTAAGTTTTGGATTGGCTAATGCGCCTGCTGCCTTCCAGAAGGCGATGAATGTAGTTTTGGCTGGTTATGATAGAAGGAAGGTGACCGTGTTTATAGATAACATTTTGATTGTAAGTGAGGCTGTTGAGGAGAATATGAAACTGATTGAGGAGGTGTTAGAACGGTTGGAAGAGGTTGGAGTGAAAGTGAAGCTGTAGAAGTGCACGTGGTTGGCTGGGGAAGTGGAATTCCTTGGTCAGAAGGTGAGTGCGAGTGGTGTAAGGAAGTGAAAAGTTTGTGGAAAAAGTAAAGGAATTTCCACGTCCTCGGACCTTGCGGGGGGTTAAAGGGTTTTTCAGGTTTGATTGAGTTCGGGAGGAAGTTTGTTAGGGATTGTTCGGGTATAGGGAACTCGTTGACTGAATGGACTGGGAAGAAAAATTGTACTGAGCTGAGGTGGGATGAGTGAATGGTGGGAGCATTTGAGAGATTGAAAGAGGAGGCTGCTCGAGAAGTCACCTTGGCTTTTCCAGACTATAGTGAGGATGCGAGTAAGCTTGAGTTGTATACTGATGTGAGTAAGTTTAGTATGGGAGGATGCTTGGTGCAGATGCAAGAGGTGAATGTGGGGAGGGACAATTGAGTGTAAGGCAGAGCTGAAGTATTCGGTGGTTGAGAGGGAACTTGTGGCAATAAGGTTTTGTGTGAAAGCGTCAAAAGTGTTTTTGTATGGGGTAAAATTTGTCGTAAGGATGGAACATCGGCCGTTAGTGCATATGACTGGGATCCAAATATGGTACCTGAGGGGTTAGTTGTAAAAGAGAGGTTTGAAGGAGATGACAGTGTGTGAATGTTTGTTTTCGACATTGAAAGACTTGGAAAGCAAGGGTCTGGTTGAAGAGGTACCCGGTAGTGTGAATGAGTTGCGTGTGAAGTTGATGAGTGACGTGCAGAAGGAAGTGGCATATGCGGAGGAACAAGATGGGGAAGGGGAAATATTGCATAAATTGTTGTCAGCAGTAGCTGAGTTATTTGTGATTATATATGTATAATTGTTATGGGTATAGATAAGTGTGATTATATATTGTATAATTGTTATGGGTATTTTATGCATTGTTGAAATATGGTGGGTGTCCTATATATAGACAACATGTGGTAGATTCTAGAAGTGTCTGTTGATGTATTTAAGTTGTGTTGTGACGTCATAGGCTGTGACGTCATAGACAAGATGGCGGCGGCGTCGGCAGGATGTAAACAATAACACGGGGAGTAGAAAGCACGTGTTGGTGGTGTGTGGTTGGTAGGGGAGAGCTCTCTGTCTGGTAGGAGTTGTTTTTTGGGTCGTAAGTCTTGTGGTGCTGGTGTTTTAAGGTGATTTCTGGAGTGTACTGGAGTTGGAGAAAGCGTACAGGTGGGTAGATTATTCATTTTTATAGAGAAAGAAAGGAGTTAGGCTAGGCCAAAATTCAAACTGGTAGCAGAGCGTGGTTGATCAAAGATGCCTGGATCCGACAGTGAACAAAGGGAGACTACTAGATGGAGAAGGGAATGTCCTAGGTTTAGCGGGATACAAGAAGAATACAAAGAATGAAAGGTCAAGCCGAAGATTGGCTATTGTTGTATGGAGAAGATACAAAATACCCGGCGATAGAAATGAGAATGAGCTTAAAAGGGAAAGCCCGAGAGCTAGTGGGGAAGCATTAGATAAAGATAAACTTACTGGTACAGAGGGTCCAAAGTTAATCCTAGAGAAACTAGATAAAGCCTATCTAAAAGACTCGGTAATGGAGAATTACGGTAGAATAAAAAGATACCTTCTAATAAGAAGAGAATCTAGTGAAAATATGGCGGACTATTTAATTAGATACGAGAAGGCAGCATCTGAGTGTGAAAGAGCAATGGGGAAAGGCGCGCTTGAAGGCGAAGTCAAGGGGTATCATGTAATAGAGCAAGCAAATCTCACGGAAAATCAAAAACAAATGGTATTATCGGCTTGTGGGCAAGAAAAGCTAGAGTACGGAACAGTGTCGCAAACAATGAAAAGACTATTTTGAGGATTAGGGACTAAAGAGGAACGGGAATGGTGGGGTTCGTCAGAAGGCAATGCCAGTTCTGGGAGAGGGAGGGAAAACCAAAGATATCGGGGAAGATGGAACCGAGGAAGGGGTGGTAGAAATCCTATAAACAAAGAAGGGAAGGTAACAGTATGTGCAATATGCAGCTCAGAATGGCATTGGGCTAGGGATTGTCCTCAGAATTTTCATAATAGGAAGAAAACTGAAACAAGACTAGAAGAAAATAAGGTAAAAACAGAAAATGGGACAGAAGAAGAAGAGGTTTATGTAGGAGAAGTTAATAAAATAGTGGAAGCATCATGGGAGGTGGTTGATGCAATTTTGGACACAGGGTGTAAATCAACAGTTTGCGGGGAATTGTGACTAGCACGTATTGTCATGGATTTGAGTCAGGAAGAGTTGAGGAGAATGAGGGACACTAGGACAGAGTCTAATAAAGTGTTTAATTTTGGTGAGACATCTTATAAGTCCAGAGGAATAATAGAAATACCTGTGATACTAAAAAACAGAAAGTTTTATTTGAAGACGGAAATTCTGCAAGGTGATATACCCTGGCTGATAGGTAAGCAAACCATGAGTAAAATGGGTATGACCCTAAATTTGAAAGAAAATTGTCATAGTAGAAGTATTAGGGGGAATGAAAGTAGAGTTAAGAGAAGACGAACAGGGTCATTTAAGAGTGCCTATAAGGAGGAGGAAGGTAGAAGAATTATTACTGGAGGGTTGGAAGGGAAAGAATCCGAGGGAAATTAAGAACACAATGAAGAAATTACATTTACAGTTTGGTCATGGAAGTGGAGATAAAATATGGAAGCTAACAGAGGAAGCACAATGGAGTAATGGGTTAATCGGAAAAAGAAAAAGAGGAAATAAGAAAGTTACTAACGGAACTGATCAAAAATTGTGAGGTTTGTAAAAAATACAAAAGAAACCCCGCCAAACCGGTAGTAGGCTTTTCTTGGAGTAAAACGTTCAATGAAGTCGTAGCGATGGATGTGGGAGAGATAGAAGAGAGAAAGTTCTTGGTAATAGTGGATATGGCAACGAGATATTGTCAGGCCTGTTGGATAAAAGATAAGAAACCAGAAACTATAATAAAGATACTTTTTGAGTGCTGGTTTGCTATATTTGGAGCACCCTCCAAAATATTGTCAGATAATGGGGGAGAATTTCAAATGAAAAAGTAAGGAGGATGGCAGAAAAATGGAATATTAAAGTATTAGCCACAGCATCAGAATCTCCGTGGAGCAACGGATTATGTGAAAAGACCGTAGGCATGATCAAGGGAAGTGTAAGGAAGATGATGGAGGAAGAGGAAGTAGATTGGTCCCTAGCTTTGAAATGGGTAGTGAGTGCTAGGAACTGTTTAATGAATAATGGAGGTTTCTCTCCCAACCAATTAGTATTTGGAAAAAACCCTTCACTGCCTAACCTAATAGGAGAAGAAAGTTCTAGTCCTGCAAGCAGAGAAAAAGGGATGGAAGAGGGTATGGTAAGGGACACACTGAATGCAATGCACAAGGCCAGGGAAGCATTTATAAAAAAATGAGTCCTGTAATAAAATAAGAATAGCGCTAAACAAAAACATCAGAGAACATAAATTTGAAGAAGCAGTGGTAGGAGATGAGGTATTCTATAAGAGGGAAAATGAAAATGAATGGAGAGGACCTGCTCAGGTAGTGGGAGTATCGGGGAAAACAATAATAGTCAAACATGGGGATTCTTTAAGAGAAGTAGCTAGGATACATGTGACAAGGATTCAACGACGATCACCAGATACAGAAGAGATATCGGCTAGAATAGATAAATCCCATGGGGTGAAAGGTAGGTCAGATGGCCCAAATGAAGGGAAAGTAGATTGGCTGGAAGGAGAGGAGATAATGGGTGAGAGAAGGAATGCAGACACAGAAGAGACTATAGAAAGAGAGGTGATAGAGGAAAACAGTGGAAGATAACGGGCAAAGTGGGTCAATAGAAAGCGAGTTAATGGAAGAGATACCAAAATTCAAAAAGGGAAATAGAGTTAGGGCTATAAACAATGATACAGGACAAGTAGAAGAATGGACTATTTTAGGTCTTGCAGGAAAAAGATCAAGCCAAGCATGGGCTGATTCGTACAATATACGAGACTCACAGTCAGGTGACAAAGGGTGGGTTAACTTGAGGGATTATAGTCAGGTAGAAAAAATTGAAGATGAAGAGGAGGTGTTGCTGGGATTTGAAAATAGAAGCATAATGGAAGCTAAAGAAAAAGAACTTCTAAGTTGGAGAGATAACCAGGTATATGAGGAGGTAAATGATGTTGGACAAAAAGCTATATCTACAAGATGGATAGTAACTGAAAAGATAAAAGGGGGGGAAAATATATGTAAAGCAAGATTGGTAGCTAGAGGGTTTGAAGAAGAATGGCTGAGTGGGAAAAGGATGCTCCCACATGCAATGCTGAAATTTTAAAATTCTGTCTAACCATAATAAAGGTGAAAAATTGGAATTGTTATACATTGGATGTCAAAACTGCATATTTACAAGGTGACGAGATACAAAGAGAAGTGTACTTGAAGCCACCAAGGGAAGATGGTTGGAGGGGATTATGGAAGTTTGAAGAAAACAGTCTATGGGCTCAAGGATGCAGCAAAAGCATGGTATTGTAAAGTGGTGAAAGTAGTGAAGGAGCTTCAAGGTGAGAGAAGTAGACTAGAACCTAATATATTCTTTTGGAAAAAGAACAATAAATTGGAAGGCATTTTGTGTACACACGTAGATGATTTTTGCTACGGAGGAACTGAAGGATTCTTAAAGGAAACGATTGGGAGATTGAAAGGGAAATTGCAAGTAGGAGAACAAGAGAGTAAAAGGTTCAAGTATATAGGAGTAGTAATAGAGCAGAAGGAGAATAGATTTTCCCTTAATCAGTGGCAGTATATAAATTCCATAAGAGAACCAGAGGCTAGAAGATATACGGGTATAGAGTGCTAGAACAAAAAGAGTTAACAGAGTACAGATCATGGTAGGACAGCTGAATTGGGTATCACTACACGATGCCAGAAATATCATATGATATTAGCGAATTAAGTAAAGCATTTAAAGAAGGAACAACTCAGGATATGAAGAAACTTATTAAAATTGTGAGAAAAACTAAGAGCATGATGGGCGAAGTTACAATAAGTGAGATGGGAAGAAGAAAGGGTTTATTGGGAAGCCTATGCAGACGCTTCATTTGGAAACATAGAAGATGGCCACCTCTAACTGGGTTATATTATTTCTTTGACAGATGGGAAGAGGAGAAGTCCCATATGGTGGAAGTCTAGGAAATCCAGGAGAGTGGCAAAATCCACCATTGAGGCTGAAGCCCTGAGTGTTGGGGAAGCTGTAGAAGGATTGATATATTTCAAGCATTTGTGGGAAGAGGTAGTAGGAGGGAGAAATTTAGAAGCCTTGGTTAACACTGATAGTAAAACACTAATGACCGCCATCAAATCGAGCACTGGTGTAAGTAGCAAGAGATTAAAAATAGATATTGCTGCAATAAGGAAACCATTGAATCCGGGGAAATAAAGGAGGTGAGATGGATAAAAGGAAAGGAGCAAGTGGCTGATGTATTAACTAAAGCAGGAGTTTCAGGGGAATGTATTAGAAGTTATGTAGAGGGTAAAGAGTTGGAGGACGAAGGAAATTAAGAGGGGAATACTAGGTTAGGAAACAGTCGGAGGGGAGGGAGAAAGAGATAAGTGTGATTAGATTATTGTATAATTGTTATGGCATAGATAAGTGTGATTATATATTGTATAATTGTTATGGGTATTTTATGCATTGTTGAAATATGGTGGGTGTCCTATATATAGACAACATGTGGTAGATTCTAGAAGGTGTCTGTTGATGTATTTAAGTTGTGTTGTGACGTCATAGGCTGTGACGTCATAGACAAGATGGCGGCGGCGTCGGCAGGATGTAAACAATAACACGGGGAGTAGAAAGCACGTTGGTTGGTGGTGTGGTTGGTAGGGGAGAGCTCTCTGTCTGGTAGGAGTTGTTTTTTGGGTCGTAAGTCTTGTGGTGCTGGTGTTTTAAGGTGATTTCTGGAGTGTACTGGAGTTGGAGAAAGCGTACAGGTGGGTAGATTATTCATTTTTATAGAGAAAGAAAGGAGTTAGGCTAGGCCAAAATTCAAAATTTGGAATAAAAGTGTTTTTGTATTTTGGATAGGACAGACCAGTTGAGTATGGAGGAACGGTGAGTACTGGTAATGAACATGGGGTTTTGATGATTCAGTGTATGGAACATGGTTGTAATTGGTTGGTTACAAAAAGGGACTGTGAAGGGGATTTGAGTCAGAGTTGCGGAAATGGGGAAATAACTGAGGATGAATGTGGTGATGATGATTGTGATGTGGATAACCAGGTGGATGTAGTAGTGAATGTGTGTATGTATACATGAGGCTCAAGGGAAAATGGTGACATTTGTCAGAATAAATGATAGGAAGTACTGTGGTTTGGTTGACACAGGGGCACAAGCTTCCTTAGTGAGTGGGTCAGTGGTGAGTGAACTTGAGAGATGCGATTGGGAAGTGAAAAGGCAGTGTACAAGTGTAAGAATACATGGGTTAGGACAAGGAAGTGTTTTAGTATGGGAAGAGGTATACGGTTAAAGGTTAGGTTAGGAGAT
>NC_087211.1:23975622-23998744 GCF_015104395.2 Macrobrachium nipponense | reverse complement strand
TACACACACACACACACACATATATATATATATATATATATATATATATATATATATATATATATATATATATATACTCATAGTCTGCATGCCAGGTTTTAAACGTAAAATCTGAGCAATCAAAATTTTGACTACTAAAACATCTACACATTGTGCAAACATGCTGAAGCTGGAAGGGGGCATGCAGGGCTATAAACAGAAAATGTAAAGAGAACCTTTTATAGAAACACTAGCTTACTTCAAGGTTTGAATTAAATGCAGGTTTGTCCACAAATGAAGGATTATTTCTATAAGATTAATCAGAAGACATGGCACAGGAGCACTCAGGACTGACTACTATGTGCAATGGCAACAACAAATGTGCCACCATGGTGCAAGCGAGAGCATTTAAAGGATCTAGAACTTCAGACTAACAACACTGAATAACACTAAGCAGTGAAGCACTGTAAGAGTGTCTTTGCTTTCCCTAGTATCCTGGGCTTCAACCCAAGATTGGCACTGTTAAACTACTGGAGAAGGCACACAACAGGACAGGCTACAAGGATCTGCAAAGCAGTCAGAGCTGATACACAAATCCAATGACAAATTAAAATAAGCTAAATGCAAAAGCATGTGAATTACTCGAATACTATATTATTCTACTTTACATACATATAACAGGTTGGCAGCATAATTGAATATCACTTGTCTACAACAACTTCACAACTATTAATGCTTACACAATTCTCAGATGGAGACAGGATGTTAAGGAATGGGAATATGAGAAAACAATTGAAACTGGGAATGAGTGCTAGGAATAGGTGAAGGGCGACAGAACTACTTCCAATTTCAGTTACCTTAGTCCGGGACAGGACAGGCATAGTCAGGGCCAGGGCATCGCATCAGCAGAAGGACGTAGGTTGCTTGCAAGCCTCACCAAGGGCAGTCAAACACTTCTCTTCAAGCAGCATTTTATAGGAACTCCTAAGGGGGGCTTGAGGCAGAGCGTTGAAGGCGAACATCTAGGCAGAGTACGGGTTGCGGAATAGCAGATTCAGGAAGAGACTAGTCTGGTCAGCGTCAGGACGAGGGTTGGAGATAGCACTGGGCCGAGTTATATGGTGTGACACCAATTCTTGGACAGTCTGGAACCGTATCAGGTTAGGGCAGACTGCAGAGTATACTATCGCGGGAACTGGCTAGGGCAAGGTGCCGTTTGGTGGCCAGGTCAGGCCATATTATATCAGTTGAAAGAAGAGCCGGTCACATCTAGTTCAGGCCAGCATGATTCTCATCGGGTGCTTTCATCTCCACCGCCAATCCTTGTTAACGGGGTGAAAGAGGTCACTGGACGCTGGCAGAGAGGTGTGGAAAATGGGTACAATAGAGACCATCGTGCAGCAAGAGGTTTAAGGACGACCGTCAGTCATGCATGTGTGTGTGGCGGAGTAGCAGAGGTGGAAAGATTTCGATAATATTAACGAGGGAAAGAGGTCAAGTAAAAGGCAAGGAAGGACAGGTCACTGACATGTGTGAACTTGTGGGAGTTGGAGGGCGACTAGCCGCTAATGGCTTCTTGTAAAATTAGACTGGGGACCTACGTACAAAGGAGTATAATAGAAAAGGGGCTTCTATTCCCTGAAGTGCAAGTGACCCTTCTTAGGATTTGTCATATAGCCAGCATTAACGTCTGACTTCGTTACGGTCTGCTCTAGGAGCAAGAGCCCGTGCCAGCACAAGGCTGGCTCAATCTTCAACAAGAAGAAGTCTGACAAGGGGAAGACAAGCTACCATGCAGGTGTGGTGTCATTAATATCATATTCAAAAGGCACAAGGGCTTGACTCAAAATAGAATCTCTCACGGTGCTCCAAACGGTCAAAACAAGATAGCGTCACGTTTACTGGATTTAACATTTCCTGCCCTCGCATTTTCATTCTTTTAAAATATTCCCCCAGTTTTCCAATTTAAGGGAAAAAATAAAAGGAGGGCCCAAAATGGATGCTCATAGATATATATATATATATATATATATATATATATATATATATATATATATATATATATATGTATACACACACACACACACACACACAACACACATATATATATATTATATATATATATATATATATATATATCCTTCCATATGTCACTTAATAGCGTGAGATAATTTAGGCAGCTAAGACCACGGGAAAAGTAAAAGAAGGAGCACCAAGAGCTTTTGTGTTATTTCCAACACATTTTCGAGGTACAATGCTACAACGCTAAAAACGCCGATAGTAACCAAAGTAAAAGCTAATTAAAACAAACAAATTTGCATATCTCTTTCACAACGATGCGTCCAGTTTACACATACCCTGGCTTACATTCAGTAAGTCACCGGGACATTCAATCAAAGCTGTTGCATTTGCGCGAGTTATATTGTTACAATATAAAACAAGTGTTTGCTCCCTCCACATTAATCAGGTGATTAAAAGCATTAGTGTGTAAAATTAAAGCATTCGGCATTTTGTCCGTCTCACTCTATATCTGCGTTAATTCTGGATTGCAGTTTGTTGCAAGACTGTCCTATATAAAACGTTTGAGAATCATTCAAAGAACCTTATCAAGGGAGCTTTGAAAAACTCTGGAATTCCTTATCAGTGCGTTTTTCAAAGTATTTGAAAATTTAAAAAACTTTAATATTAAAATTCTTGCGAAAACTTGGAACCCATCTTAAAAGATCACTTTAAGGTACAATAAGTACATTTGGATTGTTAAAAGCCACCCTGGGACTCCTTTCTTTTATTTTTCTTGTGGCCTTAGTTGAATATATATATATATATATATATATATATATATATATATATATACATGCGTATATGTATATATAAATATATACATATTCTATACATATATATATATATATATATATATATATATATATATATCGTATATGTATATATAAATATACATATCTTTATACATATATGTATGGCATTATTATATATGTACATATATATATATATATATATATATATATATATATATATATATATATATATATATTATATATAATATATATATATATATACGTATATGTATATATAAATATTATACATATCTTTATACATAGACCTATATGTATGCATTATATATATGTACATTATATATATATATATATATATATATATATATATATATATATATATAATATATATATATATATATATATATAATATATATATATATACATAGATATATATTATTATTATTATGTGTATAAGAACAAAGTAACAGCCACAAAGGAAAATTGAAACTCTGGAGATGCTAAGTAATTTCGTCTTATTACCAAGACATCTTCACAGCAACTAAAGATATACAGAAGCAAGGGCCTATATAAATGTTGGGTACAATTCATAAGGGAATACAAAAAGGTCGAGAGGCCACAGAACGGTCAACAGATTAAGATCGAAATTTACTTTTTGGTAATCCTCTTTATTCTAACTTTCAATTCCTTCAGGATCATATGTTTTATGACTGGGTCAAAAGAAAATAATCCTTGACTTACATTAAAATAATCCACCCAGGTTACCTGAATCAAAACAGATTCTAACAAGTTCCTTGAAATAGTTTCGTTATAACGTAACAATATTTGGCTTTGCGTCTATTGTATTATGTGGGACTTTTAACTTTAATGTAAAAATAAAGCATTATTTGTCTGATCTGTTCTTACTGAGCATTTTTATAGTTAAGTGAAAAGTCCCACAGAATACATTTTTCCCGTACCTTAATCATACCGCTCGTATCAACTGTACTGTACCGTACTCCTTACTGTAGCGTACCAGCCAGCCTTGTACCTCAGGCAGTCAGTCTGTCTCGTAGAATTCCTTATAAATCAGTTCAGACACGTGTGGCTATGAATTTGCTATATAACTTTTTTTTTTTTTTTATCAACTAAAAGCCAAAGCAAACTTTTGTTCTTTGGTCTTGACCTAAAGCAAACTCCTCATTGATACTGTCATCGTTTCCCAGGACTTGAGTTTATAAATCTGTTGTAAATCAATAAAAAAGGACAGATTTTCTTCATTCTGTTGCAAGAATTTATGGCATGTAAATCTCTGGAAGAGTTTAACTCTACATCCTTATGCAACAGCGCTTCGCAAAGAGCAAATCTCACTGAAATTTGCTTTTATTTTTTCTCCAAGAACGTTTCAAGCTACGAAGTCAAGAGAATTTAATTTACTCGTTTCTTTTTTTAATATGCAAATGTATACAGGAATATTTTTCTTTAGCTCTCCTCTCTCTCTCTCAATCTTTCTCCACTCATACATACATACATATAATATATATATAATATATATATATATATATATATATATATATATATATATATATTATATATATAGTGTATGTATGTAGTGAGATGGAGAGAGAGAGAGAGAGGAGAGCTAAAGAAAAATATTCCTGTTACATTTGAATATTAAAAAAACAAAAGAAACGAGTAAATTATATTCTCTTTGACTTCGTAGCTTGAAACGTTCTTGGAGAAAAAAAAAAAAAAAAAATAAAAGCAAATTTCAGTGAGATTTGCTCTTTGCAAGAACGCTGTTGCATAAGGATGTACTAAGATATTAGATATCGATAGATATATATATGATACATGTAGAATATATCTAAATATAATATATTAATAGATATATACATAATATTATAGATATAGATATATAGAGTAACAATATAGAGAAGGTATACATATAGATATATATTATTATATAGTATATATATATAATATATATATATATATATATATATATACATATAATACACACCACACAACATATCTATATATATTATATATTATAAATATAGAATATACTATATATATTATAGAGAAAAACACACACCATATCTATATAATATATATAGATATATATATATATATATATATATATAGATATATATATATACATATATACATATACACACACACACATACACACACACACACACATATATATATATATATATATATATATATATATTATATATATATAATATATAATATATATATATAGTATATCTATATATATATAATATATATATATATATATATCTATATATATATATATATATATATATATATATATATATATATATATTCTTCTAATGTAAGTTTTGTAATGCAATTATAATTTTGGTAATACAATTAATTCCACTCAGAACTTGTGTATGATCCCGTAAAATATGTATTTTTGTGTTCAGATTCCCACATTTAAAGATAACATGTTTAATAGTGTAACTTTGCATTTTGAAATGTACATAGTTTATTGGTTCTGGACAAAACTGACTACATATCACGCATGCATACTTTACTAGAAGGCGAAATAACTTACAAAAAACTCGCAAAAAATCCGTTGGACCAAGTAATAAAAACAAAACTTTAAAATCAATATCAGACAAATTCTTAAAGTAAAAAGATAAAAAAGAAATTTTGTGTAAGTTAACTGTAAAGTGTCCCTCATTACCTTATTTATATGGCCTAGTCATAACTCATAAGGAAAACAAACCTATGCGCCCAATTATTAGTACTGTAGGATCAATTGCTTATAAACTATCTAAATATCTTACTAAATTGTTATCCCCGCTACTAGGCACTGTATCAAATTCACACATCCGGAATTCTCTTGATCTTGTGGAAAAATTAAATAACATTGTACTAAACCCCAGCGATATCTTCGTCAGTTTTGATTTATGTTCTTTGTTTACAAAAGTCCCTATTGACTCTGTGCTAGAATATTTAAGTAATGAACTTGTACTGCATGAATGGCCTATGTCCGTTAGTCACATAATTTCCTTGATTAAGTTATGTATTTGTGATTGCAGATTTATTTTTAATGGAGAATATTACCAACAAATATTTGGTATGGCCATGGGTAACCCTTTATCACCTCTCCTTTCAAACTTATATATGGAATTTTTTGAGAGGCAACACCTCCCGAATATCAAACTTGTCCCCTTAAAATGGTACCGATATGTCGATGTTATCTTAGTAGTCTTACCTGTTGGTATCGATGTAAATGATTTACTGTCTAAATTGAATAATTTAAGCCATCCATAAAATTTACTGTTGAAATTGAAAATAACAATGTCATCCCTTTCCATAGAGAATCTTTCCAATGCAAATTAGTATTTATAGAAAACCCACAAATAATTTAGCATATGTACATTTTTATTCTGGCCACCATCTTAATATTAAAATTTCAATTTTTTCTTCTATGTTCCTACGCGCTTTGCGTATCACGAGTCCACAATATCTTGACCAAGAAATAGAATACATAAAAAAGATAGGAAACGATCTCTGCTACCCACCTCATTTAATTGATTTATGTTATCAAAAAGCTCACAAAAGGTTTTATAGTGTTGCTATTAATGAAAAAGAAATGCCTAAAAATGTACTTAGCTTACCTTACTTTCGTGGATTTGAAATCATAAAATCAATATTTAAATCGTTTAATGTTAATGTAGTGTTCTCTTATAACAATACCATTAAAGATATGCTAATTAAGAATTGTCCCGTAACAAACATCATCATTTACAAAATTTCTTGTAAGGATTGCCCATCATTTTACGTTGGTCAGTCAAGTAAAAATTTATGTGTACGTATTAAGCAGCATATGTATTCAGTTAGAACAGCCCAGACTTCAAATGCACTGTTTATCCATCCGAGTGAAAAATCTCATTGTATTAATTGGGGTGATACCTCTGTAATTGCTAGATCTAATGATTATGTTTCAAGAAATTTACTGGAATCGGCAATTATACAAATCACTAATAAAAACAACCTAAATGTACCATTTGGACCCATATATTTGTAAGATGTTTATGAAGGACCTCAAAATAAATGAACTACTAATAAATTAGTCCCACATGTATATAGTTATTATTTCTCTCTCTCTCTCTGGTTCGATATTCTCTCCCCCTCTTTCTCTTGCTCGATATATATATAAATTTATATTTTCTTTCGTCTTTTCATCAATAATAATTTTTTGGGAAAATTTGTGTAAATTTCATGATATTAAGTTGTATATGCTTCCTTGTTTTTTCAAAATGTACTGTTTTCTGGGAGAATAACCTGTTTACCACGAGTGTACCCTCCAAGGTGTGGCTACCCTCAGGCGTTTCCTCGTTTCTGTTAGAGTGAAATCGACCATATTGCTAATCTTGTAGTGTCAGTTTGGATATTAAGCCTTCTTTTGACTATGTTTTCCTCTGTAAAATCAGTTTGCCTTAGTAAAAGGGTTCTGAACAGGACCGAAAGTACTCTGCTACCTCACTTTTTCATTTTTTCCTTCGCGGCAAAAACCTTATATATATATATATATATATATATATATATATATATATATATATATATATATATATATATATATATATAATATATATATGATATATGTGTAGTATATAGTAGTATATATATATATATATATATATATATATATATATAATATATAATAAGATATATATCTATATATATATATGAATAACTTGATCACGAAACATATGAAACGTGATGCTATTGAATAAATGAAGGTAATGCCACGTAGGAAAATGAAAAATGAGAACTGCCGAGATCTTTCGGTCTTAACGTCCCTTTACTAGGGGTAAGACTGATCAGAACAATGAGAAACAGCACAGGTAAGCATATACAAACGGACATTACAGGATTAACAAAGGGTCCAGGTCATTTTAAAGAAACGAAAAAACGCCCGTGGGCTAGATTAAAGGTTTAAAAGCAGCCACCACACGTGGTCACAGGTAATTTAGTCAGAAAACAATACATTTTGTTTTCGGAACAGAGGCATATGCAAACGGTAGTACTAAATTGGCAAAATCATGAAGGCTAAATTAATTAAGGGTTTAAGAGCAGTCAAGCACACTGATCAAAGGCAAGTTAATTCGAAAAACAATACACTTTGTCAAAGAAAACTCATTATCACGTGTCAATAAAATGGGAAAGTAAATCCACTGTGATATGTCTGTTTGATTTTGTTATTTAAAATATATAAAGCAGAAAGCTTTTGATTAACTGAACGGTCCTCCTTGTCAATCTGACTATAATTACAAAAAGTGTCTACATGAAAACCCTGTTCTTGACTTGTTTATAAATGTTGTTTGAAGATGGGTAGTTGGCTTTCCATGTTATCCCTCATTTTCTGACGGCAAACCAGCTAATCGCCTAGATCTTCTAAGTTGCGGTTTGGTCGGTTGTCCAATGAAGACTATCAACAAAAATTTAGGGTAGTCATGGGTTCCACCTTATCCCCCATACTTGCAAATTTGTGCATGGAATTTGTAGAAATTGAAATCCTCTCCAAATGTGATCCAAATCTAAAACCACTTAATTGGGTAAGATATGTCGACGAGATCTTCGTAATTTTCCAAGGTAATCAAATAGACTTCAAAAGGTTTTTCAGATATATCAATAGCATATTACCTTTCATTCAATTTACAGTGGAATATGAAATGGAAGAGAAGTCGCCCTTTCTGGATGTTTTGGTCTACCATGACCCTATTACATTTAGTTTTAAATTTACTGTTTACAGAAAAGCGACTAATGCTGCAGCTTAAGTCACCTTTTATTCCTTTCATAATGATGAAGTAAAACAAAATATAATGGTAAATTTCATTTTAAGAGCCTTAAAAATATGTGATCCTGAATATAAGGCAGCGAATTCGAGCATATAAAAGAAGTTTTGGAAATTTATGCTATCCAGAAAATTTCATAAATAATGCTTTCAGCCAAGCCAGAAGGATTTTCTACATCAAAAGTCAATATGAATACAAAAATGAATAAAAAACTTTTCTAACCTTACCATTTAATCCTAACTTACGAAATATTAGAAAAACAGTTAATGAAAAAGGCGAAGAAAAGGTAGAACTGGTCTTCACCTATAAAGAATACACGCAAAAGCTGTCTCATACAAAATAACAATAATTCCAACCAAAACATTAACAAAGAAATTGGCGTTTATGAAATGCCCTGACTGGATTGGGATAAGAAATATAACGGAGAAAGTGGGAAGGGATTACCAATCAGAATCAATGAACACAAAAGTCCCCATAATTTGGATGCTGAGAATAACGCACTAGTCTCACATAGTTTAGATGAAGATCACCACATAAATCAGAAGGAGTCAAAAGTAATTTTCAATAGTAAAGATAAGGTATTAGAAGGTTGGTTGAAGGAGCAATTATTAACAGAGACCTCTCATTGAAGGCAGTAAAGCCTTGGCGCAGGAAGACTTCATTTTCAATGAAATATTTATTGTCATTTTATGAGATTTTAATAGGGAAAGCTTGCATAATAATAACACCAATAATGTAGCCACCTCTGATACTGCCGCGGCCTCATCCTCTTTCGTTAAGGTAAAGAGGACACACCTAGTGTCCCTTGTTGCAGGCGCCCAAGCTGCTATACCGACCAAGTGATTCAAGAGCCGAACCGCCACTTTAAAGATCTAGGACACGAGCTGGTTTGCGTCAGAGAATGAGGGGATAATATGAAGAGCCAACCACTCATCTTCAAACAGCAACATTTGTAAACACGTCAAAAACATTGTTTGCATATAACCACTTTTTGTAATTATAGTCAAAATGACAAAGAGGACCGTACAGTTCATCGAAAACTTTCTGCTGTTTATATTTTGAATAAAATCAGGCAGACATATCAATATGGATTTACTTACTCAATACACTTTGTAGCAACAACATGAAATTTACAAGTGTTCAGACAATGAGGGAGAAACGAACGTAGATATAAATAGAGCGAGCATGAGAAAAAAATTTAATAAATAAAAACATGTGGGACTAATTTAGTGGTAAATTTATATTAAGGTCCTTCATAAACATTTTACAAATATATGGGTCCAACTGGAACAATCCCAGACTAAGATTTAGTTTTTTTATTAGTAATTTGTATAATTGCTGATTCCAATACATTTCTTGAAACAGTCATTATACCTAGCAATTGGGGCGATAGCTCTATAATTGCCAAGGTTAAAAGTTTCTTAAAATCGTCGTAATTAAAACGGTGAACCAGTGTGTCATTATCTGTAAAAATCCTGTTTAAAACATCTGTATAGTCACTTCCACAGGAATATTTGAGAATAAAGCTTCAACATCGATGCTTACCATAAACAGGTCTGAGCCCTGACACAGAATCCTTTCCTTAAAACTCAAGCGAATGTTTAAAAGTATGGCTATCCGAAGAAAATAAAATGAACAATGGTACCAAATATTTTTCCAGTTTGTAATTGGGGGTGTCATATGATGTCAGGACAGGTCTTGTGGGAGTACCCTCTTTATGTATATTAGGCAGACCATACATAATATGGTAGGAACCTCCAGTGCTTAATAAATCTTGGTATGTATCATTTTTAGTGACTCTGGTCTAATAAGGATCTTAGAAACCTGTTAATCTAAATTCCGTTTCCTAGATGAACCGGATTACTCTACTATTTTCAGGTCAGAAGACAGGATTAACAGGTTTCTAAGATCTTTATTCGACAAAGTCATTAAAAATGATACATACCAAGATTTATTAAGCACTGGAGGTTCCTACCGTATTATGTATGGTCTGCCTAATATACATAAAGAGGGTACTTCCACAAGACCTGTCCTGACATCATATGACACCCCCAATTACAAACTGGTAAAATATTTGGTACTATTGTTCATTTTATTTTCTTCGAAAAGACATACTTTAAAAAATTCGCTTGAGCTTAAGGAAAGGATTTTGTGCCAAGATTCAGACCTGTTTATGGTAGGCATCGATGTTGAAACTTTATTCTCAAATATTCCTGTGGAAGAAACTATACAGATTATTTCAAATATGATTTTTATCTATAATGACACACTGGTTCACCGTTTTAATGACAACAATTCTAAAAAAAAAAAAAAACTTTTAACCTTGGCGGTGCAGGACACTGTCCTTGCTCTGGCTTATCGCCCGTTATTTTAGGTATTGGCGTTATGTCGATGAACCTTTGATCTTATTTCATCTGGACCCCCGAGTATAAAATTTACATCTGATTACGAGAAAGATGATCAACTTGCTTTTTTGGATGTAGAAGTGTCTCGTAATAATTCAAGGTTTTATACCTCGATTTTCAAAAAGAAGACGTTCATGGGGTTGGGCATAAATTCCAATAGTTTTTTTAATTTCAATTTTGAGGTAACCTCACTTTTTACTCTTTTCCAGAGAGCCTTTTCCCTTTCTTCTGGATGGTCAGAGTTCCACAATGAGGTCATCTTTTTAAAGAAATATTTTACTGATAACTGTTATCCCCGTAGTTTATTTTATAAATACCTTCACAAACTTATGAATATGAAGCTTTTACTTGGGAATGCTATTCCGACTGTACCTAAGATGTCATTCTATACCAGTGTTCCATTTTTAATTAATGCAATTCTATGCCAAAATGCAAAAGATTACTAGAACTTATTGTCTGGCCATAAAATGTCAGCTGATCCCAACAAACCCGCTGACAATTAGATCTATTCTTAAATATAGAGACAAGTTGAACCCTCTTAAGGCATCTAACATTGTCTACTTATAAACTTATCCTAGATGTGATCTTGGAAAATATATCGGAGCGTGAAGAACACCTCATAAGGTCCGAATAGATTGCCATAGTGGGGTGAGTTTACGTACTGGAGTCAAATTATCATTTCCTGAATTTTCTAGCCTCCGTGACCATAACAAAGAAATGCATGAGCAATATTGAATACAAAAACTTAAAATTCTTACAAAAACGTCTTCTCCGCAGCGGCTAGAGGTCATCGAACCGCTCTTTATAACAACGATTGTTCCGAAACTGAACAACCAAACTGCCTCCAACCCCTCTGTACCGGGCGTAAACCAAGGACATGCCTTCGATTTTTGTTTTTGTTTTGTAGCTCCCCGTCTTCCCTCCTCTACCGGAAATAGTACTCGAGTTTCGTTGTTCTTTTCATTTGCTTTACATATGGCAATTGTGTATTTTTAGACGAGTATTTTGTAATTTGATTTTATTACCGAAATTCTCAGCTTGAAAATGGGGCTGGTCCCTGAAACGTTGGACATTAAATAAACTACGCCCTTATGAAACAGACGCGTGCATTGAAACCCTTTCCTGATATCTGTATGTATATATCTATATATATATATATAGTATATATATATATATATAATATATATATATATATATATATATATACATATAATTATATATATACATATGTATATATAATATGTATATATACATATACTATATATATATATATATATATATATATATATATATATATATATATATATATGTATATCACATATACATACATACATACATACATGTATATATGTTACAATTACCTACTACATCACTTTGTTTTCCTTCCATTTTACAGTATATTCTTTCAGAGTAAGTATATATTTTATGCAGTGTATAACTGCGTTATTTGTTTAAGAGATGTTTGATTTCAATTGAATTGCTGTATATGGAGCTAGTGAAAAAAAAAAAAGTCAACGTAACTTTCTGCATTTTTTTTCTTGAGCGCATCTCGTTCACTTCACTTAAATTACTGGCAATGCATCGCAATTCCACTATATAAATGTATATATATATATATATATATATATATATATATATATATATAATATATATATATATATATATATATATATATATATATATATAATTATTGGCTGACAAAGCTGAGTAAAACAAATAGCAACAATAAGATAATGGTTAAAATCTTTAAAATAAATTGCACCAGCATACTAAAAAAAAAATAAATTATATAAGATCTTTAAAATAAATTACAACCTTACACTAAAACAGAATGGGGAAAGACAGAGATGGAACATTATGGCATTTCACCTCGCACTGGTTGCTTGCTGGCCAAGCCAACCAGATCACCGATTTTACAGCACATAGAGGAATGTAATACAGGTAGAAGATTGGAAAATTTTAGTGTGCTTGGTACTTTTAGAGAAGAGTCCACTATTGAGAATCTCTGAGTCAATAGAAATATTTTTAAGGAAACCAGATCTTAACCTTGACAATTCATCTTATCCCTTGCTTTTAATATAAATCATTCAGTCATTCATTTATAGTGTAAACTTTCCATCTCGTCTTTCCCACCATTCTGTTTTTAGTGTACGGTTGTAATTTATTTTAAAGATCTTATATAACTTTTTTTTTTTTTTTTTTTTTTTAGTATGCTGGTGCAATTTATTTTAAAGATTTTAACCATTATCTTATTGTTGCTACTTTTACTCAGCTTTGTCAGCCAATAATTACATAATCTTGTAACTACCATTAAAATACTGTAATATATATATATATATATATTATATATATATATATATATATATATATATATATAATATATATATATATATATATATATATATATATATATATATATATATAAGCTTTTATTCATGAAGGAAATGCAGGCGCCGGTATCGTTTTGGGAATTTACCTGCTCGTTCAAAGGGTCAAAAGTGTTTGTCAGCTTGATATCGGAAACTATCCATGTTAATATTAAGATATGGGACCCCTTGGAAAATACGCTGCGGGCGCCCATGCTTTAAATCAACCAAATCAGTTATTTATTGGCAAGTGTTCATTAGCTTATTTTTGAAAGAAACAGACACTACCTCAGAGTGTTCAATTGTTCAAGTTAATATTAATTTGAGGTGCTGGTTAAGAAAATGAGAAGCATGTTAGAAACTGCGTAAAATGAATCATATAAAATGAAGTTAAAAAGTTAATAAAGGATTAAGAGAATTAAGTGAAGGAAAAACAAACCAAATGTAGGATAATACTCAAGATACCGCTGATTAACTGGAAATTAAAACTAAGTCTGGCGTTAAATGTTGGTCGTAACTATTGGCCTGAAGATTAATACGGAAGTGATGATCTGTTTAACATTAATTTTACAAAACAGAATCGAGTTACCACACCGCTAAACGTGAGATTTAATTACAGGTGATACGTCTCCCGTTTGAGCTCGATGCCTCGCAGAAAGAAATTTTTTGTCACACACTGAAGGCTGAAATGAACTGTTACGGGTTTTGGTGATATTTTAGCTCGCTTTGAAATCATCATTCATACTGTTGTTGTAATTATTATTATTTATCATTACTATTAGCATCACCATTATTACCCAAAATGATGAAATAGTCATATGGAATGAGTCTAAAAGGTCATTAACAGGCAAGGCTAGCATCAGCAGAACAAAATTCCCTTTTCTGAGAGAGAGAGAGAGAGAGAGAGAGAGAGAGAGAGAGAGAGAGAGAGAGAGAGAGAGAGAGAGATTTAAGGTCACTTCCAGAATTCGGAAAAGCTTGTCTAACCCAGGCTCTCGTTCGAAGCTAACTAGAACACTGTCGCAAAATAGAATGTTCATAAACCAGAAAGGAAAAGACCTATGTTGGACCTTGCTCATTTTCACAGTGTTTTTTGTTTGTATGGTGCTTTTAAGTTGCATGGAACCAGTGGTTATTCAGCAACGGGACCAACGGCTTTACGTGACTTCCGAACCACGTCGAGAGTGAACTTCTATCACCAGAAATACACATCTCTCACTCCTCAATGGAATGGCCGAGAATCGAACCCACGACCACCGAGGTGGAACGCAAACACCATATCAACCACGCCACTGAGGCGCTTATTTTTTTTTCCACAGTGTGCCAGGGAGTTGGGCGTCCTTTGGAAATTTCCGGACTGGTCCTCACAGGCTGGTCATCGATATTCGGCTACATCTGTTCAGTGGGAGGATTATCTATCTGTTTGACACATCATAACACATAATTTAGTATATCCGTTCAAACTGACCGATTCGACTCGTGTGATATCTCCTCAGGGGCGTCATCTGGTCTCTAAAGTGGGAGGACGTTTTGATAATTATATGGTTAATATCGGTGAGCGAAACGAGCCTATGCAGGGGTTCCGGGGGTGCTGTGATCCCCCCACTCGCCCGGTTTTTTTTTTTTTTTTTTTTTGTTTGATTTTTTTTATTTTATTTATTTTAAAGAAATAAAGATGACTTGGTGTATTTTAATGCCATATAAATCTAAATATATGGATGATATTTCTCAATGTTAGTCGGTCAACAAGTTTAAGTCCATAATTTGCAGATGGCTAAAATTCGGTACTTTGACTACATACTTATGCCTCGGCCGTTAGGAGTAAACCAGAATGATAGGTGAAACGCCAACAGTCAATTTGCAAGGTAGTGCCTGACCGAAATTATGGTAAATGTTTTGTATGTTGGAAGCAGGTCTATCATTTTGCTGCAAAACACAATATATTTGTAGAAATATAATGTCTAATAGGAAAAAAAAACTTAGATGCAGGAAAAATAATAATGAACTCTCAGGCTGCTGCTGCAAGCGTTAGCGGTTGAAGACTTCGTATGTAAACAATGGGATACGTCAGTCCAAATCTAAATAAACAGTAATCTGACCACGAACCTCATGAAAATGACATCTTTTATTTTAATAATTATATACGTGTTTGTGTTGAGTATATATTTCATAATATTGTTAATAGCAGTTTCCAGCAACTGTTATTTAAAACCTGGAGGAAAAAAGTCGGGGGGACAATTGATATGTTGTCCCCCCCCCCCCCATAAGAAAGTGGTGGTGGTATGTCCCTCCCGTCCCCCCACCCCCCGCAGATGACCCCCATGTATCCCCTTAATTTAGATGACGGATGTTAACTACTACGAACTTATAAAACGCACGTACTGAAATGTCATGACTATTCAATAAAATTTCTTTTTAAAATAAGGCGCAGCAAAAGAGGAAAAATAAGAATGAATAAAATTACATCAGAAATGACAGAGTTGATGAGTGAAATTCTTGTTTCTCTTTGAAGACCAATTGAGGCTTTACAAAAACTCAAAAAAAAAAAAAAAAAAAAATAATAATCGTTTTAGCCTTGTGTACCTACATGGCGTGAAAAGAGACCTCCTTACCAAGGTGCGACGAATAAAGTAAACACCACCTCAGCCTGCAAAACGTGAATTGGGTATGTACGAAAACAGGGCAGATAAATGCCTTATATTACGAAAAGCTTAACATGACAGCACGGTGCGCCTACTGGCTGTAGTGCCTAACAAAGACCAGAGCGAATCGGTATGAGGCCGTCCCTTCGTTCTCTGTTCCCGAGCAGGAGACTGACTCCGACAGTGGCTCCCTCGCCCAGCGAACTCTTGCTGCTCCCGATGTGCACCGAAGTCTTACCGGACCCCCTCCACCCCCGGTAGGAAATGCAATTAATCTCACCATTTCCAACGCGTTAATCATTATGAGGTTGCGTGGCCGTTGGGGATATTACTCATTAAGTGATGAAAATTGCAGCTAATAGCACATTTTCCAACTAAATGGAAACTGATGAAATAATATACTAGGCCTGCCTACTGATGCACCGCTTTCTCTCTCGCTCTCTCACTATGTATGCGTGATGGGTGTGTCAAGAGAATATTTGAAAATCAATACTATTCACCACTTGGACAAATTCTGTTTCATTCCACGGTAATAGTTTTTAAAAAGGCATTTGTTCTCGCTTCAAAATCCGTCTGAAAGACTATTTTGAATCAGAAAAGCCTGCATGAAAGGCAGTAATTGTAGTCATTAGCGTTCCCATCAGATCCTTCATATGAAAGAGACATTTCATCTCGAATTCTTTATCACCTTCGAACGTCAATATGCAGCTCTCGTGTAAAGTATTGACTCGGTTCAATTCAGAACTAATATCTCTCTCCAACGAGTTTCCATAAAAAATTTCTTAATCAATAACAGGTCCAGAGCAGAATCCATCAGTGTATTGCTCCGCAAGATTGGTTGATTTTGTTGTTAAGCGAATTGCAATTATCAGGGCACCAAAAAGTAATGACAGATTCACCATTGCTTCACACAACCAGTTCCGTCACCTCATCTTCCTCAGGCTATCTATCGCTTATGCCACTGCTCAAAACCAAAGCTAATATTCATTTCTTATGTCATAAAGCCGATATTATACATCAGACTCCGCTCATAATGCCGATGCCCTTTCCTTCGAAGTTTCAAAATTCCCCGGCGCTGCCGCTTAAGTGCTCCGACTGTCTCTGAACTGTTCCAATACTGCCATAAAGGTTATCTGGATCTTTTTGCGTTGAGGAGGAGATGGAGGAGCCTATTATTTGGTGGTTAATCCAGAAAATTAACGAATGCCCAACAGGCAAACAATAAAAACGTTCGCGCCTGTCGTGTTATTGGTCTTACCTTGGGATTTCTAATTTAAATCAAAAGTAATGTTTTCTTATCTCTCTCTGCTTGCTTTGAATTACACTTAAAACGATACGGAAAGCGGAGTAAACGATCTGTTGATCTCCGAGAGTATGCCATAGGTACTCAGAAATTAGTATAGAAAAATGTGATTCTCTAAACACCAATAGAGGCAAGAAAATATCCTAAGGCAAGGCGTACTCATGATTTCAATATACAATTCTATTCAGGATACAAAACATCGGACCTAAAGCAAGAGATTATATAATTTCTGGAGTTCAAACATCTGAGCAGACTGGCTTCAGATGTGGCAGCCATTATAATGGTTATAAGGAAACAAACAACCTTAATCCACTACGTAGAATAATTATTTCTTCGGGCAATTTCCCAGCCAGGTATTTGGCGTTCCTGCCTAATTGTGAAGTAAAGAAAACTTCCGATAAAAGTATGGGTAATATATATATATATTCAGTAGCGGTTAACGATATAATTTTAAAAAAATGTGTGCAGGGACATACAGGTATCCAAAACGAGTATTTGCCTAAGCAAAGTAGGTGCTCTTATAGAATGCAGTCTACAACCACTCTCGATATCAACGGAAATGAGAATGCGGTCTACCGTTAAAAGAGCTACTTACTTAATCATCTTTGCGGTCATTTTATAGGAAACGAACAACCTAATTACCTTTTAAGAAATTTTACAACATAGTTGATTTCTTCACTTTAACCAACAAACTACCTCGAGACTAGAGAATTCATTTTTTTTAAAACTGGAAAGCCCACCATGCAGACCAAAGAATTTAATCGCAGAGTGATACCGAGTGAGGACAAAACATTATCATTTTTGAAAGAGCACGATCTACTTGATGAAGAACACAACACCAGATCCTTGTCATAAATGTGGCTCTGTAATGCAAGAAAAACGAAAACGTGACCGCGGAGGTGAATTCCGACCAGTGTCTAGACTTTAGATCTAAGCCCTCGTAGAGGTTGTCAGACTACACGTTCAGTTCGTAAAGGAAATCAGTTTTTCCACTACACAGATTTAAATGGCAAGATAAACAGATGCTTAAGCTCATGTGAAATTTTGGATGTATCTTTTTGTCATGGATATCCCTTGCGATACAACAATAACTTTAACAGGAAAATCGCCTAATACTGTTACTGACTGGTAGAATATGTGTTTTGAGGTTTGTGGAGTGATTGTGTCACATCGTACTAGAGGTCAGATAATTGGTACTCGAGAGAATCCGATACAAATAGATGAAGCACGTTTTGTTGGCCGCCGTAAATACGGTCGTGGTAGACTCTCGACGGGCGATTATGCTCCCGAGACTGAAGATTCAGATGCTAATATTGTAAACAACAGGAACCATGGTGCAGGTATAGACGGACCTTGGATGTTTGGACTAAAAAAGGGATCAGATTGCCGCTGTTTTCATGTACTGCGAAGAGATCGTGCAACATTAATACCAATTATTAGACGGGGATGTAAGGTTGGGTCAGTAATACATTCTGATGAGTGGCCAGCTTATGCTTGCTTAAATAATATTGGATTATTGGATATCGTCACACAACTGTAAATCATCAGAACTGTGTGGATACTACCTCGGGTGCACATACCCAAGGAATTGAACGTTCTTGGCTAGATGCCAAAATTGATATTTTGAGGAAAAAAAAAAAGAAGTGCGCCAGTCCACTTATTCCAATCCCATCTTGATTATTATTATTGGAGAGTTCTTCGAAAAGATGATATGTTCAGTGCTTTTTTAAGTGATATACGAAATGTTTACAGAAGTTAAATCCTTTAAAATGTTTTTCAAGTATTTTTTTTATAGTTTTCATCTTTTTTCCAATGTATACGCAAAGTAATTTGATGTTACTGCCTTTTTTATGCATCCTATTAAATATTTTGAGAACTTGATGTTGCTGCTTTTTTTTCGATCATCCTATCAAATATTTTGAGAAAATAACGAAATTTGTATGTAGACCGCTACAACAAGAGAAGTTTGTATGTAGACCGCATATCTTACGAGCACCAGCAAAGGATCTGCTAGATGTATGTAATAACGCCTGACAATGATAACGAAAATGATGATGATGACAATGAATACAAAGAATAAAGTTTTATCGACAAATCCTTTTGCCTATGATTGAATGGCCTCTGTAAATAAGGCAAGACAGCCTCCCAATGCCTAATTTAGATAGAGCTTTTGAGGTATCTACGCAGCTTCACAAGTGCATCATGCATAGGACACTTTTTCTCTGTTACCTCTGCTAGACTGACGACGGCGTGGAAAGGAAGGACTTGAATACCCGAGAGGAGTGTGAGGCCGAGCAAAATCGAGGTGAATGGTATAGTCGCGTGTGGTGGTTTCGAAAAGTTCACGACGAACTTTCTGTATGGGTGCACCAAGTAGCTATTTTTGGAGAAGTTTCATGCTGGGGGTTCATTCAACATGATGTGTATGTGGTTGCCACTGATGTCTTCGTTATACCTGGGACCAACCCCGTCGGGGAAACGGTTTTATATATAAATATATATATATATATATATATATATATATATATATATTTATCACATCACCGTGATTCATATAAATCATTCGAGCTACAAATGTCCTTTAATATCTAATTCGCTCGACCTCGGAATTGATATATTCTCATATGTACCGAGGGGGAATTTTTTGTTGTTGATAATAATTTCGTACCCCCATGGGATCGAACCACCGTCCAGTTGGACGGGGAACGAAATCAGGATCAGACAGTGACGCTAACGGCGTCACTGTCTGATCCTGATTATTATCAACTAAAAATTCCCCTCGGTACATATATGAAATATATCAATTCCGAGGTCGAGCGAATTAGATATTAAAGGACATTTGTAGCTCGAATGATATATATATATATATATATATATATATATATATATATATATATATATATATATATTTGTGTGTATATATATATATATATATATATATGTGTATATATATATATATATATAATATATGTATTGTATGTATATATATATATATATATATATCTATATATATATATATATATATATATAAAGTTAAATACCACGAGGGAAAATAAACAACGGAATATCAGCGAGATCTTTCAACGTTTAAACGTCCTTTACTTAGCAGATGAACTGACATACATGAGGAAATGACGATACATGAAAGGTCGTATAACTGACAGATAGGGATTATAAAGAGATTAGTACCAAGAATCCGACACACCTGGAAGATGAGTAACCTTCCCAAACAAGCAAAAACATGGTTTAAGACAATCTGCTCAGACACAAGGCAAGACAATTAAAGGATTATTATAGGTGACAGCTATTCAGAACTTTGGTAAATAAAAACATATTCACATTACATATTAAACATACATATACAATGAAAATATCTCTAAGGCAACTAATTTTTATTTAAGTATGTAATTACATCTTTGAGGTCATTCTTAAACATGTTGCGAATACAAGGGTCTAAATGAAACAGGCCATGGCTAATATTGAAATTACAATGAGAAGTAAGTTGTATTAAAGCAGATTCTAAAAGATTTCGTGATGAGACATCTTTTGACCTTGCAATTACTGAACTACCAATCCAATTTATTCGGTGGTTGTTTTCACTTAAATGAATGAATATTGCATTAGATGTTTGCCCAGTTTT
Source organism: Macrobrachium nipponense (assembly GCF_015104395.2). Taxonomy (NCBI): domain Eukaryota; kingdom Metazoa; phylum Arthropoda; class Malacostraca; order Decapoda; family Palaemonidae; genus Macrobrachium; species Macrobrachium nipponense. The sequence continues at coordinate 23,977,780 of NC_087211.1, read as the reverse complement.
TACAGAATATTTATGCTGGCTTAACCTTACTTCTAAGCCCTTGCTCGACTGTCCGAGATAAAATGAGGAACAATCCATACATGAAATTTTATTTATTATGTTGTTGCTTTCTCTGGGGCCATTTTTTATTAACATTCCTTTTAGTGTGTTATTATAGGAAAAAACAAGGTTGACCTTAAAGGCTTTTAGCAATGATTTAATGGTTTCAAATCCGTTAAAATAAGGCAAACTCAGAATGTTCTTAGAATTTTCTTTCTGCGTGTTACTTACACTAAAACTTTTTGTGGGCTTTATTATAACAAATATCTAATATATGTGAAGGATAAATCTTTCCCTAATAATCCTTTAATTGTCTTGCCTTGTGTCTGAGCAGATTGTCTTAAACCATGTTTTTGCTTGTTTGGGAAGGTTACTCATCCTCCAGGCGTGACGGATTCTAGGTACTAATCTCTTTATAATCCCTATCTGTCAGTTATACGACCTTTCGTGTATCGTCATTTCCTCATGTATGTCAGTTCATCTGCTAAGTAAAGGACGTTTGAATGTCGAAAGATCTCGCTGATGCTCCGTTGTTTATTTTCCCTCGTGGCATGTAACTTTATTTATGGATTTATCATGTTCCTAACTTTCGTGATTCAGTTATACACACACACACACACATATATATATGTATAGATATAGTATATATATACACTGCTGAAACCAACCGCGTTGTAGAAACGGCTTTATGTATGAAAGTGCTATTTTTAATTTTAATTAGTCAAACGTATTTTGAAAAGTAATCATGATCTAAACAAACAATTGCTGAACATATATCCAAATTAATCTTACTTACATGGACTTGTTAAGACGCAAAGCCGATAACCTTACGAGACTAATCATGAGCTTTATACGGTCAGTTACCTGCAAGTCATCAATATGCCTGGTTGAAATTCTCCAGCCTATAGTAGGAAATATTTCCAAACCTATTTCTAAGCACACTGTGAATCCGAGTGAAAAATCAAATAGTATTAATGCAAGTTGACATTTTTCTACTTACAAAAGTATCTGTAGATGACCTGCTTTTGTTGTTGGCTGAAATTTTCGATGATTTTGATATACCTTTGCACACTAATAGTTTTTTATTTTATCTCATCAAAATGTGTATTGTGGTTTGGTTTTACTTTTGATAACAAATTTTGTGAAAAAAAATTTGGAATGGAAAGTCCACTCCCTTCAGTTTTAAGTGATCTATTCGAAGAATTTTTACAAAAGAAATTTTTTATTTGATTTGATATATGAAATCTAGGCTGTCAAGACCACCACGGGGACCCTTTCGGCCATTGAGTGTTCAAGACAGTGGGAAGAAGTCATAATTGGAGAGGTTGGACAACAAGATTGAAGAAAGGAAGAGGGAATGGAGGTCAATTAAAAGGCTACAACGTGGGTGCCGCTGGCGGCCGACGGGACCCAGCATGCCACCTTTAGTATATGATGCCTACAGCGTACCAATGAGATGCACTGACAGCACGATCCAACTACGGGGGAAACGAGCATCTTGCCTGGTATTTTATCCCCTTGTGTCCCGTGGTTAAGATATGCTGACGCCATCTTTTGCATATGGCCATAATATGCCGTTACCCGAGATAATACATGCACTGCTCTTGTGACTAAACAATTGTAGAGCCAGTTACATAATAAAAGGAAATTTAATACATTCCTTAGAATAAAAGCATAACTCTTGATTCAGGTCACAGGTCATACAGGAAAAAGCTCCCAAAAATACAGTCACAAGATGCGCGCGAAGGCTAGGTAAGCATAACAACAAACTGTCGAACGAACATCATCTTGCACTGGGAACCTAGATCTGGGTCCCACGAGAACTAAATAAGTTTGTTGAATCATCATGACCTAAAAGAGGTGTTCGTGAGTGTGTACCTTAGCTTTGTAACCTCTTCGAAAGTACATTCAAATGTATTCTTCACTTCTTCCTCCACTGACTCTCTTAGTACAACGCTCTTCTGAAACGTCTATCTCAGAGATTTAATACCACTTCAGAGAATATATATTTTAGATAACTTCAAGAGTTTCCCAACATCCTTCTTTATTACAAATATGTAAACGAAGAAACTGACGAAGTCACTGCATTACTTGCCTGCCGAGAGAGAGAGAGAGAGAG
>NC_087211.1:23920622-23970622 GCF_015104395.2 Macrobrachium nipponense | reverse complement strand
AATTAGTTTCCAATTCATTAGCTTGCTTAAATACCTCCGGGGGATAATATCCAGGACTTCTGAGGTTAAAAAATAAACTTCAGCTGTATTTCAGTGGGTAATATCATCAAAAAGCTGACGCAACTGCTGTCATTAGATTAAACTCGCAAGAAGAGTGTATCAACGTGCTGCATTTGTTTCTGTGCTGGCAATAACTGACTATTTCTGCGATGTAATCTTTAAATTGTGTTCAAAATTGATACAGGGCTGAAATGTCTCTTAAAAAGCGTTTCAAAACTATCCTATGGCTCCCCAAAAAGGCTTCTTTGACAGCCATCTTTCTCTGCAGCAACATTATTGACGATGATATCATAAACCCAGAGGTAATTATAAAAATGTCATTGCTCAGTTAACATTGAGATTAAAATGTGAAAATTAGTCTATATATATATATATATATATATATATATATATATATATATATATATATATATATATATATATATGTACATATATTATATATATGTATGCGTAACTTTACATACTGCATATCCTATAATCGGCGATGACTTCTGACTATCCAGTCCATGTCCTAAATGAGAAATATTGCCAAAAAATAAATAGGAACTCCATAGCATCTGTCATACCAGATGAAATGACGTTCGACTAAGATGAGGATACTCCCCAGTCCTGAATATAGTAAACGGGTAATGAAAGCCTCATATAAACCGACATCTTTTTATTCTTAAAACAACAAACGTTATACAGACGAAGAAAGAGAGGAGGAGGAGGAGGGTTGCTGGAATGTAGTTGATCGTCTTTGTCTTGTTGCCAGGAAGTGGAAAATCCAAAAAAGGAAATTCTTCAGGTATTTTCATAAAAATTATATTTACCACCAACTGAAAGTCTGCGACGATACAATGAAAAAATAAAAATATTTCTGGGAAAAACTAAGTTTCAAATTGATAATAAGTATAAGCCACTAACAAATGCACCATCAAGTATATGAAGGAGAACTTTACCAAACATTATTTTAATGACCAAATGAATCCCCCAAAATATGGTTCAAGAACGTTTTTCTTAATAATAATAATAATAATAATAATAATAATAATAATAATAATAATAATAATAATAATAATAATAATAATGGCGCAAACGAACGACAGTAAGAAGTTGAATATACTAAACAAAATCAGTAATGCTAGTCATAATGATATACAACCAACCCACGGGAAGGAAAGTCTGCAGAGAAACGATGAAGTGTAGTTTAGCTCGATCGTGCTGTGGAAACCTCTGGCTAATGAATCGCCCTCAATAGGGTCCGGTGGAGGACGAAACAGTCTGGTTTCGTCGCTTCTCTTCGCACTTTCCTTCATGTGGAATAACTGTGCTACGCAATTATCTCCACGTCCATGAAAATGACAAATGCAATGATGACGAGAAACAAAAATAAAACAACAAGAACAGCAGTAGTGCCATTCTTAACTAACTAAATGGGAGCCGAGCAACAAAGTCCGCAACGCAACCGAAGCAGCTCCGCCGACACTCGGTTCATTCCCTTCTCCCTCCTGATCAAGAACTGCAACGCAACACCCGGCATACTGGTGCAACGTAATTAGCCAATTAACGGAAAGGATGTTTATTGCACTATAAATTAGCAACTGATCAATTGTAATCGGCTTCGAATGTAAGGTAATTATAACTTCATTAAAATATTCTACATAACGATATTGGCAACACTAATGGTAATAACTATACTACTGGTAATGATAATTAGTCGCTTCGAGGTGATGACGCCATACATATTATACAGCTGAAGAGCCTGTTAAGGCAATATTAAACTGGAGAGAGCGATTTCTTCTACGACAAAGGACTGTAACTCTTTCCAGTCAACGAGGGAAATTTCTTTCCTTGATTTTCTTTACAATTATTCATTAACAAATCAGTAAATTAGCTAATTATTTAATCAAGTGGCGCAGCTGAGGATCAGAACTGTAGGGGGTGACCAGTGCAAAGTGACCAATCATAAGAACAACGGCGGCAAACACCAGAGTGACGCCAACTTACTGAATTAAAAAAAAATATTTGAAGAAGTATTTAAAGCAATTGTGAAAAAACCATGAACTGAACAGGATCAATTTAACGTGCATCTGTCTGCTTAACTGAAAAAGCCTTAATATGTAACAGTCACAAATGAAATACATGAGCCAATACCTTTGTAACATTCTCCTTCTCTCAAGATATATATATATATATATATATATATATATATATATATATATATATATATATATCAAAGACGTCTCATTCTTGTCTGTATGTCCATAGTATTTGGTTAAGTAAAGAATCCTAAGACTAAGCAAAACACAAAATGGCTGGTTCTTAACCCTTAAGCAGTAAACATCGAACTATTTGAATGTTGCTTTACACATTCCGTATATCACATACCTGCACTCAGACATTTCTCCCTTCGCAGTCAAAACGAACGTATGTATTCATATATTACACGTACATATACACATGTATGCACACTCACGGTAAATACTAATGCAATGTACACTTTAATGTCCCGTAGGCTCACTCAGCTTTCCCGCTTTCTCTTGGAGAAGGGCAGGAGCGTCTCGCCTTTTGCTAGACATCCAGAAAAACGGTTTCCAGGAATTTCGTTTATGATACAGTAACCACAAAATCATGTGCTCACATTGATTTATATAAATACGGTCACGAGTGTATTTACAGGGATCATACAGTATTTACAGATTACACAGAAGTAAATTGGTGGAGAAATCCAACCCTGCTGCCATTTTCTGTGACATTTGCCCTCAGTTTCCTAAAGAATAACCTTTGAATTATTAGCGGCTATGAGGCATTTTGAAAGGTAGTCACACAGTCTTTTGAAGCAATTCTTGTTAATAATAATAATAATAATAATAATAATAATAATAATAATAATAATAATAATTCGCAAGAAATTACCTTTATTTTAATTATATATATACATATACATACGTATGCATATACATATCATATATACATATATGGTATACATATATACATATACACGTAATACTGGCAAATGAGAACGGTATTTCCTTTCTTGTTAACTAAAGTGAAACTTATGTGAACTGGACTCGATCTGCTTTTCAAAATATATTTCGTTGTCTGGAGTTGCTTGTAAACAATCATGACTTATCCAGTGGCTACATAAAGAATACTTTCACCTTTCAGAGACCTCCATTACATAGACGACTCAAAAGATGGTTTTCAAAGTTCCTCTTATCGTAGCAATCTTGAACTCAATCCCCACTTCTTCTTTTTTTATATAACCTTCAATGGTTATATTTGATACAATAAAAATAAATGAAAAAGTGTATGGAAACTGAAATACTAAAAAACAGACACCTTTCAGATACAGATCTCGGAGTTACTGTGTGATACATGGAAACATATCTGACAGCGAATACTTTATATACTAAACACAATGATTAAAAAGCATCATGAAAATTAGGTATAACGATATTTGATACATAATGAGGAATACTGGCACACTGCATGCATTCATTTTTTGGTTCCCATAGCACCAATAACTATATTTCTGCTTCTGTACAAAGAAATCGACTTAGATTTCAGAAGAACAAATCTTTCCTTACATCGAAATCTGGAACCCAACTGATTTCTGAAATTACTGAAAAGGAATCATTACCGCTGACTTTTTCCTTCGCAGTTCAGTCCAGAAGACACCTTAGGGAGTAGAAAAATCGATAAACAGGTAAAGTAGCATAACAGGGAAATAAGTTACATCATCTTTGGCACTGGTATTGTACACATTCATAACAAGAAGCAACGAGTAAACGAGATAAAAGAAAAGAACGCCGAATTCTCTTAGGTCTGGGGCATAGTCAGGCCTAGTGCCTCGGCGTGCTTGCGGGCTTTCATCCTGAGCTCGGCTATGGAGGAATTCTTGGAGGAGATTCTCTCGGCGGCAGCCAGGGCGGAGAGAGCCAAGGGATAGGTCGGGTGAGGATAGTAGAGCAGAGGAGGTGAAGTCAGGGGATTGGCAGCACTGCCGGCGCTACTGCTCGAGTTTCCGCTCGCGCCACCGCCGTTGGTACTACTGGAACTGCTGTTGCTGCTGCTGCTGTTAGTGGTGCTGCTGTTGGCGCTGGAGACGCTCTGGATGCCGGCACTCAGGGACACCGCAGCCGCTGCGTACTGCGTGGACAAAAAGATCACATTCATGTCAGCTTTACAATACAAAACGATAAAATAAACGAAATTTAAATCCGAGTCCCTTTTGTTATCTCTTTAAATTTTGCAGCCAATATCACAAATGAAGTGGTGTACGTAAGGCCTCCTGAGACGAACGTGTCTAGACTTTAATCTCACGTGAATATAATGAAACAAAGAATGGAGGACTAGTACAAAGCTAAGCGCCAAGATGTTTAAGGAGGTCAGCAAACGAGCTCATGTCACAACGCAGACGCGCATTTCCGGGCAGTGTCTGCCAGTCTGGTATTTTGAGAAGTGCCACTGGTGGATGCACTTGAATTACTACTGGTGGTGGCTGCACCACTTGTGAGAATCCAGCAATGAAAGACGGCACTTTTCAGAGTACCTACTGCTTCGACTGCTGGCAATTTCCCGCTGTCTCAGGGCACAAAGACTGTCGCAGCCAGCGGGTCTGACGGTTTCATGATGATGGTCGGCTCTTTGACTGTCAACAGTGCGTCAAATTTCGCGTACAATAGGATGCCTATTGGAAGTATGGCTGTCAAAGTGTAGAGGCAGTAATGACGACAGCCGCCAATTATTGCTGATTCGCAGTTTCAAATACTGAACGCTGTTGCAAACAGTTGATTTGTTCATGTGTAAGGGCGCCTATTAAAATTAAAATTTTTAAGTGAAATCAGGAGCATTTTTGACCGGTAGGTTGGCAGGGCATGAAAACCAATCTTTCAGACCAGCTGATCGCAATTTCTTTTAATAGCCTTAAGGGGAAAAACAGTGATTATAATAATTCACATACAAAATGGTTCATACTTAAAAGAAAAAAATCAAAGAATAAACATTGCAGATACACGTTTTAGATTAAAAAAAAAGATGAATTAATATTTAATTCCAATAAACCTTCATCAACAAATGAAAATCTGCCATAAAAAACCCATCCAATTAACAATACTTGATAAGAAAACATCGCTTTGCAACTGCTTAATAACAAGGAAATAAAACTGCTGGTGAAAAGTTGTGTTGGTAAAACGGTAAAACTCCAACAAAAAAAAATCTCAATTGCTCTCATAAAAAAAGGAGCGCATTAACATTCATACAAATATTCTAACGGTCTGTTAAACCGACGCTGTTACTTGCTTTTTCTCTGGGGAAAAAAATCTTTATAAATTAAAGAGAACAATTCAACTGCAGTGATTTTGAAAATGACTCGGTATTAAGTCTATTACTGGTCATCCCTTTCTTTTCTCTTGGAGCATGCGCATATGTCTCTCGGCATACGACCATGCACACACACACACATATAGTATATATATATATAAATCCCTTATGCGTTCATATAAACAAATGCAGGTTTTACCGACAATAAAGAAGCTTTGGAAAATCATTTATAATTTGGGAAATTATATAAATTCCGTCCTAGTATAAGCAACTAAACATAGAAAACACACCCACACGCACATGTATACTTGTAACTGAAAAAAAGAGTGATGCCAATCTATGCCTATTATCATGTTCTCTTATAGTGATGTCAGATGAAACTGTTTTCTAGACGGTCCAACAAATAAAGAAGGAAGCAGAAACACGGAGATATCCGTGGTAATGAAGACCCTTCCTCATATCTGGATCACAGGCGTGATTTTCAGTGGACTTCTATTAGTTCAAATGCACTCTCGGTTTAATATGTGAGAAGTGTGTGTGTGTGTGTGTGTTTCGTTCAATAAGTATTCATTCAAAACTTCGAGTCTCGGATTTGCAGGGATATGGGGAGGGACAGAGAATAAGAATCATTTTTACCATTCACTTCTACATCTCATAACAACCACTCTAACTTATCTGTTTTGTGTTTTTATCCTATTCAGTTCAAGCTACCTCAGTCACTTTTCCCTGTCATCCAGCAACACCTAGTATATCGTCAGCTGCTTCCCGGTCTCCGTATAGCTACGTTTTTCACAACTTCGACTAATTTTGGGTGTTAATGGTCCTTGCTTTCAGCTACTTTCAGGATACAGAAGATAGTTTCCTATTTATTCCACCCTGTTTCTGTCTGTTACTCTATCTAGTCTTTTGCCAGTCTACCTTTTAAGCCAGTAACTCGAAACATTTTCACAGTCATGACCGCATTTTTACCCGCCACTATAGCTCAGTTAAAGTCATTTCAGCTCATTCACAAGTCAATCCAACTGACGCCTACCAGTTCAGAAACTTTTTAGACGACAGCTGTTTTTCCAGAAACCGGAGCCACTATTTTCAAACTCTCCACGTATATTTTTAGTCCTTCACCCAGTTTTTGAAGCATTTGAGATCATTTTCAAGTCATTTAAGCTACTTATACAGTCACTTCAGGAAACTTGAAAGAATTTTATACACAATTCCAGTCAACTGAGCTCATTTTTGTCATTCGAGCTATACCGTTAAAGTCATTCTTTCAAAAGTGATGTAACTTCAGCCACGGTTAAATTCGTGCCAGCTTCTGTTTCTTCTCTCCAGTCATTTCGGTCACTTCAACAGTCATTATAACTATTTTTCTCGTCGTCCCAGCTGCGTCCACAGAGACTTCAGGTCACTTCGGCTCCGTTTACCTGCTATATCCGCTCATACTTCAGTCACTTCAGCCCCTTCTCAAGTTACTTCATTTCCTTGTACAGTCTAAAAAGTCTCCTTCAGTTACTTCGGACACTTATGACTCCCTGCTACTACTTATCACATTCATTCCAACTACTTTTTACTATTTTTCCCATTCATTCCAAATACTTTTTATTAGTTTCTCCATTCATTCCAACTCCTTTTTCCTACTTTTCCCATTCATTCAACTACTTTTATTACTTTTCCCATTCATTCCAACAACTTGTTTCTACCTTTCCCATTCCAACTACTTTTCATTACTTTTTCCATTCATTCCAATAATTCTTTTTTACTTTTCCCATGCATTCCAATTACTTTTTTCTACCTTTCTCATGCATCCAAATTATTAATTTTCCCATGCATTCCAACTACTTTTTAATACTTTTCTTATTCATTCCCACTACTTTTTTCAACCTTTCTCATGCATTCCAGCTACTTTCCATGACTTTCCCCATTCATTCCAACTACTTTTTATGACTTTACACATTCATTCAAATTCCTTTTTATGACTTTTCCCGTGAATTCCAACTACTTTTATTGCTTTTCCCATGCATTCCGACAACTTTTATGACTTTTCCCATGCATTCCAACTACTTTTATTACTTTTCCCATGCATTCCAACTACTTTTATTACTTTTCCCATGCATTCCAACAACTTTTATTACTTTTCCCATGCATCCAACTACTTTTATTACTTTTCCCATGCATTCCAACTACTTTTTACTACCTCTCCCATTCATTCCAACAACTTTCCCAGTCATTGCAGCTTCTGCTGGACCCCTTTGTCATTCCTGCCTACCTGGTGGGCTGCCGAGAGAATTGCCGGGTCGAGCGAGAGCGCAGGTAGCGAGGGAAGCCGGTCGTAGGCAGGAGGGTGCAAACGAAGCGGGGACACATACGGGGAGACCCTACAGGCTTCCAGGGGCACTCCTACTCCTCCGGAAGCCCCGAGGCCTACGCTTACGGGGGGAATGACGCCCATTGGCGATGAGGCGGCGTTGGACGGTGAGAGCAACATCCCAGCTGAAAGAGAAGGAAAACCTACAATGATTACTTTTAGCGTTTGCCTCTACTCGATTTATTATTATTATTATTATTATTATTATTATTATTATTATTATTATTATTATTATTATTATTATTATTATTGGTAATAGTAATGGTAGTTGTAAACATTTATTATTATTATTATATTACATTCATAAAGTTGTTAATCTCACAGCAGTGTCCCTCTGTGGCATCGTCGGACAACGGTGCTTAACTCATCAAAGGGACGAGGCCAAATACAAAAGCAGAAATGATATATTACGAAGATTTTACATAATGATCCCGGGAACAATCGTACAAGCAACGCATAATAGGAGCGTTGAAAAAGGATGCAATGCAACAGTAGTGTGAGTATACATATACAGCATACATACATACATACATACACTCACACACACACACACACACACACAGAACACACATATATATATATGTGTGTGTGTGTGTGTGTGCGTGTAAAGTAAGTCATTCAATATTAGGCTTTCATTATGGACTTTATTACAATTTTTTTTAATTACAGCTCTATGAAATTATCTCTAATAATTCCAGTCTAATTTAGGCAAGCGACGCTGCACATGCTTCCTACATTTCAAACCTGCAAAGGTGCTCATCTTTTCATGACTTTCCTGTAAGAGTGTTTTATTTCGTAAAGATTTCTCATAATTTTACAATACACACTTCGAATATTAAAGCCTCTTTTTTCTAAATCTTCCTTTGAGTCACTCATTTTCATATTTAATCCCAATTCGATTTAGATAATACGGAAGTTTTCAAATTTATTTAATTCTTGGCCTCACCCAATTATTAAACTAATAAAACTAAAGGTCATCCATAAAAGTATCTATATCTCACTGATTAGCTTTAATTCTTTTTTTACCTCTGCCTTCTAAAGTCAACTTTAATCCCAGATTAATTCTGCTTCAGTACACGGTCACTCTATTGTATATAATAACGATCAAGATTTTTCTATTCATCTCTTCCTAAACCTCTTTTAGTTCCCTCGATAATTCTCACAGTTTATATCTGAACTTCATTCTGGCTCCAATAATTTAACACCATTAAATATATTAAGATAAAAGCTACTTAAACCCGATAAAGTTTCCTAGAAATTAGACCTAACTGGTTCGTTCAACTCAGATATGAGAGTTTACGGTAGATGTAAAGGCAATGTTCCTGATATTTTCCTTTACATATTCATACCTTGCATTTTCTGTACCCATCTCCCTCTCCCTCTTGCTACATGTACACATGCTCCCCGCCCACATGCGCATATGTGTGTATATAAATATAAATAAATACATATATATATATATATATATATATAATATATAATTATATATATATATATATATATAGATATATATACTATATATATTATTATATTATTATATACTATACATCGGAGCTCAAAGTTCAATGATCGTAAAGCTCGCCTCACTAATGCTAGTCCTCGAATTCAAATTCTTTACAGAACCGCAGTGCTTTGGAAACGCTCGGTAACACTTGGGTATACCTCTGCGTCTTCACAGAATACTAAAATACGCTGTACCATCCGCCTCTATCGGGCACACAATCTCACGCTGGCTAGTTATCGCTAAGCTCCCTTTCTACTATCTCCCACAACCCATCTGCCCAGCATTTTTAGGCGTTCTTATCCTCTCTCCATACATTATAAACACTTCACCAACTTGTGTAATGCATTCTCTCTACATGAACAAACCATCTCAAAATACCCTAAATACTCGCAAATGGTAGGAGGTTGTTTCTTTGAAAGAAAAACAGAATCTTTTAGGTCCCCTTTCATTAAAAACAGGAAGATATGGACACAAAACCTACATAAGGAGACCAGGTACTCGTGCATGCGTGTGCGCGTATTTTCAACTCTGTTTCGATGTACTCAGGCTTATTTTGAGTTTTCTGTAAAAGAAAACGATTGAGACGGCTTTGTCTCTCCGCCCTTAGATCTTAAAAACAACTGAAGGTATAGGGCTGCATACTGTTATGTTGATCATCCACCCTCAGATCACCAACCATACCAAATTGCAGCCTTCTAGCCTCAGTATACAACAGGCCACCACCGGGCGTGGCTGTAAGTTTCATGGGCCGCAACTGATGCAGCATTATGAGCTATAACAGAGAACTCGGTCGCGCCGAAGAAAGTTCGGCGCACTTTTAATTGTTATGAATTGTTATCCAATATAAGGACACAATCCTCTCAATTTCAGGCACTCATGAATTTACAATTCCGACCTTACTGTAAAACGATTCAATTCAAATTTTGCCATGGAAGGCTGCAAGCTGTAATGCATCACACCAAAACCTTTGTGGAATTTGCATAAGCTGACCAATTTGTTCTTGGTTGAATGCAAAACCTTGGGGTGAGTTCACACACACTTTCTCAGTTATGAAATAAGCTCTGGTCAAGCCCTGCTTAGGACATTCTTCAAGGGCTATGCAACAAATATCGAACAGTCTCATTCCAGAGGATTATCGTTGAGATGAGTAGCTTTTCGACTCAATAAGTAACTGGCCCGACCACTTGTGGATTCTGAAGCACTCTGGCTCTACCTGCCTCTTCGAAAAAGTATTCAAGTCCTATTTTTCTGGGAAACCTCTTAAAGCTAACATCTTTTGTGCTTGTATGTATGTAAGTATGTATGAAATAAAAATATATCAATGTAAAAATTGTACAGCGTTTTCCCAATTAAAAAAGCGCACAGTTTAATCGCAGCGTCAAAGCTTTTTCTAAAAACGGATCAATTTTCAGTGTACACATCTACACAAAACTGATTAGTTTCACAATAAAAAAAGACAGCCTTTATATTTAAACATTTCAGCATTTTTTTCCTATTTTAATGTCTCCCACTTTACCTATTCTAAAAAATAACGCATGTCTGAATAAAATCGAGAAACTGAAAAAATCGCCTCGTGTTATTCTGTAATCTAATATCCGGTAATATATGTTTTTTTTTTAATCTGTGACAAAGGGGATTAGAAAGGAGAAAATACAGAGGACATCCTTTGACAAACGCTTCTAATCTAATTTCCTGCAACAGCGACACATTTCCAAAGCAAAGGCCAAGGGATGGAGAGTGCTGCAAAAGTCCCTTTGCCACGCGAGCAGAGAGAGAGAGAGAGAGAGATCCTGAAGGTGTGCTCGAATTAGCACAGTGGAAAGAGAATGCAGAAACTGCGGATGATGCAGGAGAAGAGAGAGAGAGAGAGAGAGAGAGAGAGAGAGAGGTACGTTTGAATCAGAAGAGAGAAAGCGAAAGCGGAGGAAGTGTTGATGATTCAGGGGGAGAAGGGGAGAGAGAAAGAGAGGACGAGAGAGCTATGGAAACCTCACATGCAAAGGAGAGCATAATTTCACTATATTTCACTGAGTGGAATATAGGGGAGCTCAATAAAGGGTTATTAATGTAATAATGCAATATATTACAACTCTCGTGTAATTTGGCATTCATTTTGAAGCACACACTTTAAATATTTTATTTGGTTGAAAGCAACGCTCTCACATAGAAACTAGAATTCTTCATTCTGAAATAACTGACGCCAACCGCGCATAGGAACAGCTGACGTCTCCGGAAAAGTAAGAAAGAATATGGAGCTTTATGGAAAGAAATGACGCCGCCATCATAGGCTGTTGTTTGAAAAATGCAGAAAAACGCTATATGAATTTTCGCGGAAAGTATCCACAATGATATATAAAATCCGAGTGGATCTTGTTTTCCCTCCCCGGGGTGACAGTAGGGGAGACTTGACACAGCCACCCAACCCCTGCAAATCCGTTTCTCCGCTCCGGGTGGGGGCGTGGTAGGTAGGTAGGGGAGACTTCATCCCCGTCCTGCAAACCCGTTTGTCCGCCAGGGGTGGGGGTGATGTAGGGAGGGGATGGTGAGGGTAGGGGGAGACAGAAACGCCGAGGTCCATTTCAGGAAAAGTGCGATCGGAAAATGCGCTTCGCGACGACACAGCGCAGAGTGGAGAATGTGACTTTTCGTGAGAAAGGAAGAACAGGGTCACAATTTGACGTAATATTATTAGAATGAAGGTTTCGCGAAAAATGTGACGCCTTCATGAGAAAAAAATGAAATCAAAATAATGAGTTTCGAGGTAAGTATTATGAAGGAATATAACATGTTTATAGAAAAGTTGACAGGAAGGACTTTCCATGAAGTGTAAGTAGGAATAAAATATTTTATAAAAACCACTCGAGAATGGTAAACGTTTCTTTAAGTTTATAAGGCAAAATATACCGTGCTACAAAAAATGACGAAAGAAATTCAATAATCATGAAAAGTGAGAAGGAAAAATGGGATTCTAGATGGAACCTTCGATAAAATGACAAAAAGATTCATAAAACAAAATGACGAAGGAATATGATGACCTTTCAGGGCGGAAGGATTTGTGTGACGTTAAATTAGTAGAAGTCCCTGAGAGGCATGATGACGTATGAAAAGCCCGACAAAAAAATATGTTTCATGAAAGTACCCTATGAAGGGGCAATGCATATTTTTTTTCATATTATTTTATTACAAAATTATTCAGTCGTCAGATTCATTTTCATAAAACAACTAAACTCCTTTGATATAACACGAAGGACGTCTAATACTTTGAAGCAAGATTCGAGTGGTAGACAGCTAAAATGATTCAGGATTAACTCGGAATTCTGATAAAAAAAAGGATGCAAGGGGAGTTTTTTTTTTCTTCAAAGAAAATGGGATCCAAGCGAAGATCTCTTAAAAGACATTAGAATGATAAATTATACGTTAGAATTTTTTTTACAGAAAAGAGGATTCGACCTGAGACTTATTAGAAGAATATGAGATTCAAATGAAGATCACTTCAGACAATAAAACAGGAAAGGCGATTCAAGACGAGATCCGGAAAGAAAAACATTACATTTAGATTCAACGTCTCGAGAAAATAAGATTCAGCTCTATCCCGCTTTAAAAAAAAAAAAAAAAGTCAAGACTGAGTTACAATGAGCGTACGATTAAAATACGAAAAATAATACAATAAGAAATGTAGACTTAACGATGTCGTAATGGGAAACTGTGAAATAAGAAGTGATGTTCAACTAAAACATACACTCGTAAGATTAATGTGGAATTTACTTAAAGACGTCAAATAGGTGGGTTGCTTTGACCTAACAAGAGACCCCTTACAAAAGGTCGAAACCTCCGCTACCGATGCAATACGGTTTAAACAGACATTTCCATGGCAACAATGATCTGATTCCTACTATGCTATGGTTTGAACAGAAACCAGAAACAGGGAGCTGTTCTTACATTGGAGCGCGGACAGGAAGGGGCCGTTCATCATAAACACGAAATCCAGCAGCGAAAACCAACTCTATGAGATGAAACTGATGGTAAAATAATAAAACTTAAAACTCACAATTCAGGAGTTTTCTTGGTAAAAGAAATTAATACGTTAGTTTAAGGCTCCATTTCATCAACAATACATAAGAAGAAGGTGGGGCCCTATTGAAACCCACTGACAAAAGGTAATGTTGGATTTTATGGGCTAAATGAAGAGCGGGAAATGTTACTGATTACCTTAAAATAATGAGTTCAGATCTGATTATAATATTAGAAACGCACAAACTTGGAAGTGTAATATTTATACGGCAAATGACAAACGAACAGTCCGTATTATTTGTATCTCGAATGAAGACATCGCTTCCTCAGGAGGTCTATAGGAAACAGCAACTTATGTACGGCTGCTTTTCAGTCCGTTAGGACATTAAAAAAATGGTCGATGGCCAGTATAGTTTGAGTCTGTCATGAATGGTGTCCTACAAGGTAATGCTCCGAGACCTTTTGCTTTGCTAGTTATTAGTCGATACTAATAAGACAGAACAGAGCACACGGCAAAGTGCTTGTAATTAGTCGTTCTTCCCCAATGTGAGACAAATTAGCTCTCAGCCTTGACTAAGATCTGGATGGAGCGGACCACTATTCCATGCAGTCCTGGGGCATGTGGAGACCTCAAGCACATCATCATGGACAATAATCAACCCTTCTCGTGCCATGCTCCCACTCTATGGCTACCAGCACTGGCATCACTGTATAATTCCTGAGATTCTGACAATACTTGAAGCTACCATTGGCAGTGACGCTTCATTCTTTAGCACTGATAAAAACATCATCTTTGTTGTCAGAAGGGCGGGAAAATTCGTAAGGCTTCCTATATATACCAGATGAGATGAGAGTATGAATGGCACGCGCTTCAGGTCTCACTATGGGTAAATTCCACTTCCAGGTTAACTCTCCATATATATTCAGTTATATATTCATTTAAGTTGATTATTCCATATATATTCAGTTATATATTCAGTTAAGTTAATTAATAAACATCCAGGTACATGCTTATTCAGCTCTCCATTCCAGCATTCTACATTTTCCAAAACTTGAACGATGATTTTTCTTTAGTTCTGAAATTTCATAAAATTAATTTCTATAAGTATAAATATAGAGAAGACTTGCACTGTTGACGGCAGACAGCGAGATATTATTTCTGTAAATTCCACGAAAGGACAACTGTTTGCTGAAGCGAGATATGTCAACGATAGCGCAGCTGCTCAAGGGTCAAGTCTGTCTGTATCTCTTTGTCAGGTATTGTGATATCTGGTAAAACTGACATGTTTTGAACTGTCATGATTGACAATATGGATGTCATAGCAACATTAAGGCACATTTATTTCAGCAGAATTTTGATTCATATTACGATCAAATACGATACGATGGCATGATGGAACGCCAAACTTTGCTTGAGATAAAACGCTTTATGAACCCTCGTAAAAAAATAACCGGCAGTGAAAAAATGAGAGCCTCACTTCACCAGCTTTCAAGCAGGAAGACTCGCCGTATTCTACCTTAATCCGGGCAAACGTCAGACCTATACGAGCTTATTAATCAGGTGTTAAGAGAGACCTCGTTTGAAACTCCCCAAGAACCTTCCCAGGATGAAACGGGAATTAGTTTATTGGCAACCTCGAGACAAAAGAGCACCAGAATCCGCATCACCCTCCCAAGACCCTAATAGACTTCCCTACAGCCAACTTCTCCTCCCCCGTCTCCCCAACTCCCCCCTACCCAAGGTCCTGACCCCAAAACTTCGTCCCACCCTCCCTCCCTCCCTTCCCCTTAAAACCCGCCGGAGAAAACTAATTAAAAGTTCTTAATACGACAAAGAGAGAAGAAAAAAATTGGGAGAGGGAGCTTGCTCCAAAATGGCGCTGTAAAGAAAAACATAATTTGGTTGGAATAACAAAAACTTCACCGAAAGGAAACACAAACAATGAGAAAAGAAAGCGAAGAAAAAACTGAAAATTGAAAAGAAAGCGAAGGAGAGGTAATCAAGATGGAAGTAAAAATGAGTAATGTAGCAAAATAGAACAAAATTACATCTCAAGTAAAAATAAGAACAGGAAAAGATTACATCAATCAGAAAGGAGAAGAACATTTGGGAATATGCAAAGTTGAAAAGAACATCGAATGAAGGAAATCAATATAACGATGCAATTTAATGATATCTGAAACCAGAAATAAAACATTCTCCATGAATTCAATTTATAAACAAACATAACAGAGAGAGAGAGAGAGAGAGAGAGAGAGAGAGAGAGGGAGAGACAGATAGAGAGAGAGAGAGAGAGAGAGAGAGAGAGAAGAGAATCCAAAGGTCAGCACCCTCTCCTTTCCTCCTCCCGCCGCCCATTGGAACGATGCCCTTCGTTACTCCTTTGCGTCCTCTTCTTCCGAGGACTCCACCCCACGAAACCTGCCGTCCTCGCAGGAGACCGAATCCTCCGGCGTGTCGTTTTCGCCGCTGATCATGGCGCCTCTAAAGCGGAAAAATGCGTGTATTAATTTTGCCTCCTGCCTGGTTGACAACTCCATCCAGGCGCGATAATGCGAATAAACGCGAATCATTTCGTATAATTCTGCAGTGCCGTTTTGCCATAAAGTCCGTCGGAAAGTTTAGTAATTAGCTCACTTGCCTGAATATGATTAGGAGGGATTTTCTACCCTCCCCCCCCCCCCCTTCAATCACCTCCTCCTCCTCCTCCTCCTTCTCTACCCCCTTTCCTCCTCCTCCTACTACTACAACACCACCCCCTCTCATTTACCCCTCCTTCCCCTCCCTCCGTTCCTTCTAATATTCCGTCCCCCTCCCTCCCCCCTCTTTTCACAGCCTTTCGTCGTTGTGTACCGTCGTCATAATGACATTGTCTCGGCGCCGGGAAATAATTGGATTTGTCGATTTATCGGATTAACAGATTTTCAGATTTTGGGATTTGCATAATTTTGAATCCTTGGAATGTTTCGAGGTAAAATGGATAAAGGGTCTCTCTCTCTCTCTCTCTCTCTCTCTCTCTCATGAATAAATATTAATATTAACGCCAGTATTTGTCCTTTCTTTCCCCTCCTAATCCCATCCACAACCAACCAACCCCCTCTGTTTTCCTCTTTTCATTTTCGCCTCTTTCTCAGTTTTTCAAAGTCTCAAATTCCCTCTTCCTGATATGCGCTGGAATCGTTCCATTGGAAAGGGTTGCTTCATTCTTTGGAATCTCTGAACAAATAGTACCACACTATACGATGAAACTACTACACAGGAGAGGGTTGTTCCAGCCTGCAAGTTGGAATCATAGAAAATGAAAGCCTTGCACAAGCCTATTCGTTGACACCGCTGGACAGGGAAGGGTTGTACCGCCTTCGGACCGCCTTCGGAACTGAAACCTCTAGAAAGAAAAGGGTTGCAATTTTTGTATCCAGGAAATCATGAAAGCAGACACAGCTGTGAAAATCACTATGAATAACTTGAGGCACTTCCTGTCACGGTTCGCTCGGTCTCCGGTCTTCTTAATATCATTTACTCATTATTAACGGCACCACGGCACGAATCCTCTTAGAGAGACTCCTGCTACAGTAACTGGAAGACCTCGAACCCTTTTATTTAGAGATATGCAAGATCAGATCTTCATTTCGAAGCTCTCAACTTACGACAAATACTTTCAGTGATGTGACAAGATAATCAAGGTTTTGCTTATCAGACTGTTAATCAGTTGGTTCTTAGGGAAGCTGAAACCTCAATGAACGAAGGCTTTGGTCACTTGAACCCGTTTTCTGACAATGGAATTGAAGTTTCATGGTTTCAAGATAGTTTTTTCTTTCGGACAGGTTCCGCTTTCCCACCTCATAGTATTTTTCTGAGGTCTAAGCCAAAGATAAACCATACATACAATATAAACAGGTAAATCCTAAGCATATTGCGATCTAAGTACGTGACAGCAAAGCCAAAGTCCAAGGAACAACGCCTTTTCTGTCCCCATATTTCAACAGTGTGGTGAATAGTCAGTTCACCTAAACATACTTTTTTTAAAATATTGCCGAGACTTTAAACAATAATGAAGACTAACTCATCTAAACATCATGTTATCACAGTTTGGTTTTACGATACAGGAATTCATGATCACTTTCTCCAACCACTTTTCACTTGAAGAGCTGAATCCTCAGCCATGTTTATTTTTCCTAAATATGAAACAACAGTATGAAAATCAAGAAATAATTCCAGTCCCATAAACTTCCTATTCCATTCTTTTTAAGGGCGTTAGATTAAAAAATGAGGTCTAATATGGCATCAAAGCCTTTTAAATAAAGGAAAAAATGGGAGACAAAGACTTTCCTCAACAATGGAAGAAATCGGAAGTCAAGTATTTGACGCCAAACGCGATTTGCAGGGCCTGTGTAGATTAAGTCTTTCCTAAAATGAGTCTGTAGAGATGACGTTATGAAGAAGCATCCTCGTGAGAGTCCAAATTCTATAAAACAATGATAAAAAAATGTTTTCAGTCATTTACCTTCTTCTGCCAAATAATCTTCATTTACATAATAACTAATATTCAATTGTTCTAGTTCTGTGATCAGCGGGACTGAATTTTTCTTCAAATATGCCCTTTTAGATTGTTCGTAAAACGACGTGAAATGAAAGGAGACTTCTACTGAGCTGTTACAACTTCCTCATGTAACAAAAGCCCTCCGCTCTCTCAGGGAAAACTGAAGTACGAGCTCGCTAGCACCCGGCGCGCTGCTTCACCGAAGCAAATGCCGACATCCACCTAAGGCTTTGCGGAATGACAGGAGCGATTCGCAGGCTTACCAAACATGAGTCGAGCGCTGCAAAATTCAGCCGTGAAACCCACTATGGCTGAATGCATTCATCAATGGTGGCCGGCTGTGTCGTATGCATACGAGTATATCTTAATGTACAAATACAAGTTGCTCTTTTACCATACAGAAATCCATACATAAATAGTACATACACACATACCTAAGAGTAAAAGTGCAAGAATGCTTCCTAATATCTCGACAGACTAGGAAAGTAGGAATCTGCCTGCAGGGGCATGGCAAATGACGTTTTGTGTTCAATACTTGATTGCAGACCTCACCCTTTACAGGAGGGTTTTATCTCTTTTTTTTTCTTTATTTAAAAGAATTTAACGCCACATCCGAACAAATGACTATACTCGTTTTTTTTTTTCCATCTGTCCACCCGCCTGTGGTGTTTGCGTATGGTAACACTGCGTCCCGGGCTTTAGATACTTACATTCAACAATAATAACAATATCCTATTTCGAATATTAACGATGTAATTCGCATACAGTAAATTATTAAAACACTTTTCAGTTGCAAATGTACACCCAGATATCCTTTCATTTGCTTAAAACTTAGACATAGCGAAACTATTTAAGGCCCAGGACGCAGTGTTACCATGCGCGACCACCACAGGCGGATGGACAGATGAGTATAGGTCTATCGTGGGTCAGATTGAAAACTTCAAGAAGCACACGACAGCTTGTATTCCAGCTAAGAATGTATAGAATGCCTACATTTATTTCAAGGCTTGCAGGGATCTTCCCAGACATTGGCCCCCACCGGGTTTTAACCCGGTATGTATCCACCTCTGCAGCGTGTTTAGTACAAGTACGGTAGGGAACACCGAAAAAATAATTCAAACGTACAAGATGGCTCCCTCTCGTAACGTTCCCTCCTTAGAAACCAATAAGAAAATTAAATACCAGGCTCTCATGAGAGAGAGAGAGAGAGAGAGAGAGAGAGAGAGAGAGAGAGAGAGAGAGAGAGAGAGAGAGAGAGAGAGAGAAATGCTATACTACGCAAGAGGTAATTAAAAGGCATCTGGATAAACAGGCCCTTTTTGTCTGGTGAAAATCAAAGCAAGAATATGCATGAGAAACCAATGAAAAAGATGTCGGCTTAAAAAGATTAAGGGTATTTTTGAAAAAGGGATCCATAAAAGTTATCTCTCATTTGGAACGGCCAAAGAGAACAACGGCGTTGGAAAAAAAAGGGAGTCTGGCTGCTATAAACGCAAAGGAGATGATTATGCGCTTTTGTAGTGTTCTAGAGTTGAAAAAATAAAAAATAAAAAACAAACAAACGGATAGAAGCAGAAATGAACACTGGCATTTGGCAATACACGTCTACTGTATCGTAGTTGTATTGTTTTTAAAAAGGAATGGAAAGAGTGATTTCATTCGTTTAGCAAATGATAGCTACGAGAAGAGCCGATAAAAAAAATTGAAAGCAGAAGAAGAGATAATTTTTGGAAATATGTTAAATAGACATAATATCTGGTTCTGCGAGAGATTTTGGGGGAAGGAACAGAGAGAGAGAGAGAGGAGGAGGCGGGGGGGGGGGCCGGGGGGTTGTCCATTGGGGCTTATGGTATTCGCCGAAAACGGCAGAACAGTTTTCGATCAGTGTTCATCAACGGGACAAAAGAAATGAAAGAAGAAAAGAAACATAGGACGAATAAATGTACCCAAGCGAGTTTGGCGTAATGGTCGTATTTTCCTTTTCTGAACCGGGAGTGGTAATGAGGTTTCCTTCAAAACGAGAGGAGCAGCAGGATAGAGGAAGTATTTTATATAACTACTTCGACGTACTGTGTATTCGGGATGAGCATTCAGCGCTTTTAATTTTGTACATTATCTTTTTATTATTTATTATAAGAGAATCTTCCTCGAAGATTTCACCCCTGACCAGTGAGATGCCACCCGAAGACTGTACCCACCCAGCCACTGAGGGAACCAAATACGCTACTGCTCAGACTTTGAACCACAGCAGCTGGCCGACTTAATTATCAGCAGTTCAAATCCCGAAAGAGGAGGTTTGTTTTTTATATACATAATTATTATTCGTGCAAGTATTGCTGTAGCAAGCCAAAAAGGTCATGAACGTGAGAAGAAGATCCCACAAATTATATATCTGTCGATATACGAAAATTGGTAATAAAAGTATACCGAATTGCAAATGAAAATAACTATTGGAAATATACAAACAGACACTAACGAAATATACAAATGAAAGAAATCAAGCACACGTATATGGTACATCAAAGCCTCTCTTTAACTGACGAGCACTCATACCCATAACTTGATGGGACGTGTCTGATACTCAGGAATGTGGCAATCAAGCAAACACGAGTATAGGACTCACCTACTATGCAGAAAAAGAATGAAGGGCGACATGGAGCTTCCCTTAAGACAATTAAGACGTTACCCTACAATCGCCTTAGTTATTATTTATGGAGAAAAGGAAACTACAAACTACTGCTTCGGGCATTCAGGTGTCCAGAGGATAGTGGGCAGCGAGTGCCGCTACATCAAGACGGGAGAACGATATTCAAGCCTCAGCAGAAAAACTGTGACATATGACATTCGTACCACTACCCTGCTAGATACAGGAAATCACACGAGCAGCATTGTATGATGAGTTCATAATGTCTACATGAAAACAAAGCTTTGAAGTCGAAGGTGGGACCTAATCTGCTCGGAAAAGTCCTGAGAATCCAGAAGGAAAGCGCTGCCTAAGCCATTGCTAAATCTCTTTGCACAAATCTGGACAACTATCCAATGACAAGAATCATACTTTTCAGGGTACTTGTTGAAATGGAAAGACATCTTAAGCAACAGCCTCCGAAAAAAAAAAAAATCTCTTTCTCTTTAAGAAACAATACTCGCTCTCTCTCATGTGGCAAGTGACAAAGGGTTCGCATCCATACCATATTACAGAAAATACATCATTTACAAACCCATCTTTCCCCGCAGAACTAAATAACTACCCTTTTCAGCTTATTTCTCACCAGTGACAAAGACCAACGTCATCCTCGTTGTTTGCAACCAAGTCGAGTGGTGATTCCTTTTCTATCTGCAAATATTTCAGTATCTTTAGCAGATTTACGCGGATACAAAGTTTAGCTATCGCGATAGGCTGATGGAGGCGGAGACACCTAAAGAGTATAGCCTGTATTCTGCAAAATATAGTAAGAATCACGCTCACACTCACGCATGCAAATAAATGTATCTATGTATGTACGTGTGTATATATACGTGTGTGAGAGAGAGAGAGAGAGAGAGAGAGAGAGAGAGAGAGAGAGAGAGAGAGAGAGAGAGAGAGAGAGAGAGAGAGAGAGAGAGGAAATAAACGATGCATTTTCTCCAAGGCAAAAAGCAAAATTTAATAGAAAACTGATTCCCCTAAAAATCCATTTCAGCATCAAGCAATAAAACATTTTAAACGTCAAATTATCATCAGCGCAGCATTAGAAAAAGCGCAAAAAGCAACAATCAAGGTATTTCACTCATCAATTTCGAATAACATTACAACTGAAAATCATGGTACGTGTTTAACTAAATAAAAAAAAAAGCTTCCGACATCAAATCCAGCAGAGCGACGCTTGAAAAAATACGCAGTAATTTTTTCCCAGTGACACATAAATCTCTTTTAATTAAACTGATTAGTCTGATTGAAAAAATTGACTTCATTTCGATGTTTCCATTTTTCGGAAAATACAGTTATCAGTATGGATTACTGTATTCAATCAAATTTATGAAATTCATAATTACGGGAGAATACGCCGGCGGATAATTTGGAATTAGTGACAATAACGACCATTGCAAAATTGCTGGACACTTTTTCCAGTGATCCTTGACGAGTAACATTTAATATTAATTTCAATCGAAAATCCCCTGGTGATTAATGACACGAGAAATGGGAAGGAAAGGAAAGAACGTATGTAAAGAAGGTGCTTTAGGTGAGAGTTCAATTGCAAGGCTGATGCTCAGAGCCTCTGCATGACATTCACGATAGAAGAAGAAGAAGAAGAAGAAGAAGAAGGAATAAGAGAGAGGGCTCCCATGCGTCCAAATGCATGGCCGCTTGGGTCCTTTGTCGCAACATTCCAAAACAATTGCGAAGTATGATAATGAGCAGGACAATTCGCCTCGCTGAAGAAAAGTCCGAGAGTAAACAGCTCTGCTAATGTCCAATTAAATTTAGATCTTTATTTCATTTAGCAATTGGGCCGTGAGACAGAGCGCCATTAAAATAATTGTCGTCATTATCGCTGCCATCGTCAACAGCAGGCTGCTTGCTGCAGTATCAGGCGCTACGCGACTGTTCAGAAAATAAAATTGTGAGCACTTGATTGTCGTTTCAGCACTACAGCGACGGACGTGACTTCATTATTCAGACCAAAACGAAGAGTATATTATCAATTTTAAACAGAAACGGACTGATTTTCCCTGACAGTTGAATTATTATCAATCCCTCTTTAGCATCACTCGTCACCGATGATCTCTTTTGGGAGATCCAATATGGCTGACGGGCAACACGCTCACCAATGCGTAGAGAGGTTTTACTACCGCCTATTCTAATTGACTTCTCCAGGGGCCACGTCACACCACTTATCCCAACTGGTTCGAGGGGGTGGAGGAAAAGAAAGGAGTGGAATTGAGGATGGAGGAGGAAGAGGAGGAGAAGGAGGAGGAGGAGGAGGAGGGACACGCCCCCCAGGCAGCAGTAAATCACCCTCAAATCAGCGATACTGAGAAATCCAATCCGTAGCAATAACAATAAAATTAAAACTCCCCGCTCGGTTCATAATGGCGCACGGGACCTGTCAGTTGATTTAACAAGTTTTCAAATCGTAAAATTAGGGGAGTCAGATAGATAATTCGATCAGGACCCCGACGAATGAGGGCCGTGAAAAATTTAGCGTCTCCCTCTGGTGTGCTTGAACGTTTAACTTTCTGCCGTCATTCTGTTAATTCGATTTTTATGGCTACGACAAAACGCGCAAGAAAGAAAAAAAAACCTCGCTCTCTCTCTCTCTCTCTCTCTCTCTCTCTCTCTCTCTCTCTCTCTGTCAGAATTGCGCCAGGAAAAGGAAAACTCGGCCTGGCACCCCATTCTTAACCTCTGTTTTCCTGATTTTCATTCTTATCCTTTCTTGAAAGTTCCTTTTGATTTATGTTTCTCGTGAACTTAAGGACGCTCGCAATTTCTTTTCACTTTCTTCTTTTTTTTTTCCTTTTATTTCTTAACTTGTTCCCTTCAGATCTCGTTATCGGTCCCTCCTTTGTGACCTGCAAACGTCTCCCTCGGGAGGAAAGTATTTCAATTACGAATTGACGTCACATAAGGGTATCAATTCGAATCATGATCAATACTGGAAGAGGAGAGGACGTCCACGCTTTGTTTGCAGGAGTGGATTTTAGAGTGAGAAAGACCAACTTTCCTTCTTCTCTCTTTCTTTCTCTCTGTCGTTTTCTTCTTCTTCTTCTTCTTCTTCTTCTTCTTCTTCTTCTTCTTCTTCTTCTTCTTCTCTCTCGATACTTTGTATTTCAGTCACTGAAGGTTCTTCAATTTATTAAGGTAACAAGGCTTATAAGTATTTCGGTTCCTCTTCTGTCATGCCTGGGAAACTGTCTTGTCCGCTGCCCTCGTGAAGTAATAAGCACGAACTATCATCCAGGTACGGTCATAGCACGTGCAGTTCAGCCAGCATGCTGGCAGCAAAAAATACCTTCCAATAAAAGTGCTTTCTTCAAGCACTCATTTACTATCTAGTACAGGGGTTCTCAAACATTCTAACTCCATGAACCCCTTATGAAGCTTCAAATTTTCTATCGACCCACACAAGACTAGCATTTAATAATTAAAAAAAATACAATGTCAGAATCAATTTGAGTAGTATCAGTTTAGTACTTGACATTCAGTATGATAAAAAAAAAGTAACACCTAGTTAGAAAATATGTTTGGAAATTTAGATGTACGATTATATGTAACTTAATTCTCTGACACGTTAGTTATTCATCGACCCCCTTTTGACCTCTTGACTATTCATAGACTCCCTTGGATGGTCCTATTGACCCCTGGGGGTCGATATCGACCACTTTGAGAACCCCTGATCTAGTACATGGAGGACACTTAAGAAACATAGGAATATGACTTTAACACTTTAGTAATCAGTTCTCTCCTCTATAAATTGAGAGAGAGAGAGAGAGAGAGAGAGAGAGAGAGAGAGAGAGAGAGAGAGAGAGAGAGAGAGAGCGTAATTCTCAGAACGAAATTAATCAACCAAAAAGGAAAAAAAGAATATTCTCAACGGTGATTATATAAACAAAGAGGCATTATTTGCTATCACTGAACTAAGTCACTTTGAGAAGGCAGCAAGCTCTACGGCTATTAAAAACCTCTGAACGAGTTCATCTAGTCTGAACTTATTACCTTCGCCAAGGTCGGTTTGCGCATTCTTTCTGTCTGTTGGCTAGATTATGCATGAAGTCATGCATGAAGTTTTGGAAAATTTTGACTAAAGGTGGGCCTTGCGACTGGCAACAAGGGATTAGAGTTTGAGGGAAATAGGAGAGCAACTTTGGGAGAAAAAAGGCATTTCTTGTGTCGTGGAATACTTAGTGTTGGTAGAAGTTTGGGGGTCTCTGTGCGCTCATGTTTCTCATTTATTCAGTTGCTGAAACTGATGAAAATATCAACGAAAGACTATTCTCTGAAGATATTTTTGGGAAGTTAACAATGTAAACTATTCGGTTCAGTTTTGCACAAACCGAAGGTTAGGGAAACTACCAAATTTCCACTGCTTACTCGTAGGTAAATTGTGAAATTCGCAAACAAACGAATACTGTCTTTCCTCAAGAAGAATGAATAACTGATTCATTGTAAAATTAATAAATACAGATAACAATTAATCGACTTTCACCAGAAAGACTGTTGCTGTAAGTAATATAAACATGAGCACTCAGAACAGAATAGGTGAAAACAGAGGTTTTACATTTCGCAAATATAAACAGCAAAAAATTGAGAAGAGCAGGAAACTCAGAGGTCAAGAAATGGATTACGATTGCAATTAACTCAACAAAACGAATTTAAATTGACGTATAACTAAATCCACGTGAGATCAAGTTGCGAAAATAAAATTCTGAAGAGCGCAATAGATGGAATATCATTTGAAAACGAGTTTCCGCTTTCTCTTTCCTACGTTCGGTGATGACGCGAATAACAATCACCGAAAAAAATACTGGATATTTGTTTGTCCTTCTTTGCTTGCTAACAAAATTACTGTGAAATGATGAAATAGTATAAAAGCAGATTTATTCATATCTTTTATACCCACACTGTATCATCTTCTATTTTTAGAACATGATATCAAAAAAGTTATTGCTATTATTAATATCTTTATTATGATTTTCTCGGAAGCATCCAAGAAGGGTGTTCATATTCTGAGAAAATAGGAAAAGGAAGCAACGGAAAACAAAAGAGAACTGAGTATTAAAAATGATAACAAATGACTACAAAACATATAAAGTACAACATCTCATCGAGTCCATAATAAATAAACAAATGACGATATACCGATATAGTAATACTCTCTGGTTACGGAACTTCTACCTTCCCATGCCTGAGGTACGACAAGAAAAAAGGAGAATTGATTGAACAGAATATTGAATTTAGGCCAAAGGCCAAGCACTGGGATCTATGAGGTCATTCAGCGCTGAAACGGAAATAGGCAGCAAAAGGTTTGAAAGGCGTAACAGGAGGAAAACCCTGCAGTTACGCTAAGAATCCATTGATAGGAAAGGCTGGGAAGTTAAGATTGAAGGAAAAGAATATGACGGAAATATAATGAGAAAACGGACCTCCCACTCTCAAGACTTAAATGTGAAAAAAACTACCATAACAACATATGCGCACACTGCGGATCTTGCAATCATGCAACATAACATAAATCGAATACTGAACTTAGGCCAAAGGCCAAGCGATGGGACCTATGAGGTCATTCAGCAATGGCAGGGTTATCGAGAGCAAAACAATTAGAAAGCTGTGGCAGGAGCTAAATCTCGCAGTTGCACAATGAAACAATTGTTAGGAGCGGGTTGCAAGGAAGATGGAAGATGGAAGAAAGAGAATATGAACGAAGGTACAGTAACAGAAACGAAAGGGGCAGAAGGGTCTTCAAAGAACCTCGAGTAATGCCTGCATGTATGTATGTATGTACGGAGAGTAAGGCCAACAGTTTCAAACACATCATTACTTGACTTAACCGCTAAGTGAAAGTGTTCTTATTGGCGTCACCCGGCATTAGACAAGCGTTCCATATGTCCATTATGTTGCATGATTACTAGATCAGCTGGGTGCACATTTGTTGCCATTATCACATTTTTTGTGCCCCCACATAAAATTTAAAGGCTTGAGACCATTTTCCCACTATTCTTGCTCTCCTTTTTCTTGATGTATCGCATCATGTCGGCCAACTCGTTGGCTTCTATACATTTACAAATACTGTATGGGCTTTGCCAAGGTCACACATTTCGTTAGTAACTGATTTGTCTCAATGACTAGATTTTAGCCTCACTATCAAAAGTCACATGGATCATAACACCATTAAAATCAAGGTTAGAAAATCAATGAAACAATTACAAAAAGTTAATCAGGTCCAGGCAATACAGACCTTGCAAACTTTACAAAGAGGTCAATAAATGAATGATCCTTAGCTGATGTAGCTGAGTTACAGAGGAATATTGGTTTGCTTAAAATCTGCCTTCAATGGAATCAAAAGTTAATGGGGGAAATGAACGGACGGATAGATATAAAGAAAAGCTAACTGGAATAGGAAAGGCGATTATGAAGAAAAGGGAACGGAAGTGTAAGATACAAAAGGACTGCCAAGAAAAAACTACAATGATAAAAAGGAAAAAGCAAACAACATTCGTGCGTCATAGTAGAAGGAAGTGTTTGAAAGACTTGGGAAAAAACATAAAAAAAACTTGTAGGTGAAAATGTGCAGAGAGAGAAAGTTACGAAACTCGAGGGAAATGCTTAAGAATAATGGAAGAAGTAAGTTTAAGCAGAAAGCTGGTCGAGAGGAAGATTTAAGAAGGACGAATCCTGCCACCAAAGAGGAATACCAATAACGAAAGAAGGCGAAAGAGCGGAGACAACAGTTCATTCTACGTGATAAGGCGAAATAGGGTAGACCGTTGGAGGTTTACGCTAAGCTGCAAGGAAAAGGATGAGATAGATGGACGGCTGACGGAGGCATGAGGGAAGGGAAAGGCAAGAGGGCTAAGGCAGGTGGGGAGGAAAGGGGGGGGGGGGGGGGGGGTTCTGGGATTGTGGGCCGAGCAGCGATGCTGCCAGAATCAGTAATCAGACTAATCGAATATAAGAACACCGGCGCCATAATGCGACTTCTTACTTGGCTGAGCGAGAGAGAAAAAATATGAACGAACTGTGAAATAGGAAAAAAAGGAGGTAGATATAAGAGAGAGAGAGAGAGAGAGAGAGAGAGAGAGAGAATAATCAAGCTGCAATGATTTGTATCATTTAGAGAGAAACTCATTGCAATAGTGCTGATATAATCATGAAACACTAATAGTGCTGATTATACCAATAATAGAGACAACTGTAATGAAATCAACCAAATTAATATGAGATTTCAAATTCACACCGGGTCTCGATGGTATGCAAGGCGTGCAACACCCATTCAGGTAACTCCTTAGGTGCAGTACTGTAAGTGCTTGAAATTCTATTTTAAGACTTGTGGCGCATTTTATAAAGCCCGCCTTTCGCTTAGTCCTGGGTTTAATCCCAGCGCGAGGTAGACAACTATTGATATTGTTGGGTGCTTGTGTCGATTTTCAGTAGTAGTAGAGTTAGTAATAATAATAATAATAATAATAATAATAATAATAATAATAATAATATAATAATAATAATAATAATAATAATAATAATATATGAGAGCACGAAACGAATATAAACACTTACCTTTGTGCATTTGACTCTCATGTTTTCGGCACTTCGCCCTCCTGTTTTGGAACCAGACCTTGTGAGCCAAAAAAGAGAGAGAGAGAAAAAACGAGATATAGACAGAGCGGGAATAAATTGCAAAAGTGCATCTGGAATTTAATGTAATGGGTATAAATATTATAAGGATAAATTTTAATACTATGTAGCATCCTAGGGAACTGATAACCATTTCCTAATTCAGATTACACACACACACACACACACACTGAGAGAGAGAGAGAGAAAGAGAGAGAGTCACCCGAACCTGCAGATCATAAGAAAATAAAAGTATTGATGCATTTAATAATGTACAAAAAGTCTTAATTGTTAACTAGACGAAATTCGCAGCTTGTGTTTATCTAAACACCTTTACTGATATTCATATGATAACTTATATATTTAACTGGCAAAATACTTAACAGTAAATATAACAATAAATTAGCCGACTGTTAAATATCACGAGTCAAAAAGTACTTACAAATCGTTCCTAATATTTTTCAATTAAAGCAAAAATATTCACTCTCTCTCTTTACGCCAACAGGTTCTCATGCTCGAATTGAAATCTCTCTCTCTCTCTCTCTCTCTCTCTCTCTCTCTCTCTCTCTCTCTCTCTCTCTCTCTCTCTCAGCGTCAACGGTCGCTAATGGCACGATTCTTGAATCAAGTCTTTTTCTCTCCTCGCCTATTTGCAAAGTCGAGGAGAAGGAAAATTCTGTCTGTGCAGCTTCCACTGCCAGAGCCTAATCACCCTCATCACAGTTCCCGCTGACAAAAAGGTCATGCTAACGGCAAGAGGTGCGGATATTAAACCCAGATAATAAGATCAGGAACATGTGGTTTTCAGGGCCTTTTACTTTTAAGATTATTCGTCATGCACATTGACGCAGTCTAAGGCCACAGTCCTCCCGACTTTAAGGATTCCTGCAATCACAGTTTGAATCTGAAAATCATGAAAATAGAATTTTAATCTGGAAGGCGAGGACCTCGCAAACTGTAATGCATCGCACAAGATGTCTTGCAACAAGCTGCATCGAGGGCCCAGTTGCAAGTGGTTAGGTGCAGCCGTTTGGGAGGAGGTGATGGACATACACGCAAACACAAACTTTGTTCTAATATATATTAGAATTTCAAGTACATCATGCAAGCATTTACAATATATACCCTGGATGTATCATTTCTGGTAGGTTAGTTAAAAAATAAGTAAGCAGGGAGATATAGGTTTTGGGTTGTCCTTCATGAATCACCCTACCATCACCACCTATCAAATCGCAGATAATAGGAATGAAGCTATCGGCCTGCAGTGTACCAAAGAGACTGCAGAGGAAATGTGTGGTATGGAAGGCAAAGAGAGAGAGATTTGACTGATTCACTTCATACTCCAAAATGATACAGTAATAAATACGGCAGCGATGCGTCAAATACATCCTTTGCGAGGATTAGGTACATCTCCCATACATCAAAAATACCCGGTGCTGAAATTAGATAAACTAAATAAACTCCAAGTGGATAAAACCAGTACTGACAATTACTGTCACTTTCTTTCTGTGTCTTTTTCTTTGTTCTTCTGCACCCTCCCTCGCTGGATTCTTCAACTCCTCTCGAATAACTTGCACAGCCTCACAGTTTAGCATTTAATTCTACTTAATATCATTGTTATAAGTGGGATCTCTTCTTTCTGTATTTCTCTTTACTTCCTCTTCATTCTTCCTAATAAACCCTTATTCTTTGGAAGATTGAAGTTCCAGTCAATGGTCTTTGTGGGTTTGTTCCGTATGAAAGGTTTCATCTTCTGAACAATAATGACAATAACTTCCATTTCCTATAAGTCTCCTCTTGACATGAATGTCAAGAGTAATGCATCATCTGGCCTTTTCAGCAAGTCACTCGCTCACTTTTTCAAGAGTAAAAAAGAAGAAGAAAAAAAAACCTATCTACCCCCTTTGCAACTCCATCTCTTTAGTACAGGGAAACAAAAAAGTTTGATTTAAAGTCGCAGCAACCACGCTTTATCAGTAACTGCAAAGAAAAAAAATAAATAAAAAAAATAATTAAAATAAATATATAAACGCAGGCACTGAGCCATGACACACTTTCATATCAATAGGTGAACTGACGGGAATATTGGTTGACAGGTAGTGACCTGAAGCTGATGGGGAGAAGAGAGCCGTGGATAAAAAAAAAAAAAAAAAAAAAAAAAAGAAAAAAAAAAAAAAAAAAAAAAAAAAAGAAAAAAAAAAATGATCAGCAGCTTCAACATCACACTGAATTAAACGCCGTCTGTATCCATAGACTCATTATTCCCCCCGCCAACCAAACGCGAAAATGAAGTCATAAAATACTTGCTATATTATCATTGCTACGCCATTCCAATATTTCTTAAATGTGGCCGTTTCTTTCTCGCAACTCCCAGGCCAAGGCTTTTCTTCTCGCTTCTGTTTTTCCACCTTTCTTTATCCTTTCCTTTGTGTTGTCTGTCATTCAGGAATGAGTCAAACACGGCACTGGAATCCCTTGCAGTCGGCATTCGCTTAACAAACACATATCATCTCCAGTCTTGTCTCTCAATTCTGCCAAATTTCATTTTTTAGCAGTGAGAAGGTCTATTGGCATCGGTATTGGTTAACGCTGGATCATTTTTGTATGAGAGAGAGAGAGAGAGAGAGAGAGAGAGAGAGAGAGAGAGAGAGAGATTCGGAAATAAAACACAGCTCACTTTAAAGCCATTGCGCAAGGTAAATTATGAAAGACAAATTCAAAAGGATTTTTCGAATATCTCCTGCGGAGAGAGAGAGAGAGAGAGAGAGAGAGAGAGAGAGAGAGAGAGAGAGAGAGAGAGAGAGAGAGAGAAATAAAATCGCCCTGCAAAATATTTGAGCAATTCATCTCTTTGGAAGTTCCCCCCCCAAACCTCCCCTGTCAAGAACGCCGCGTGCAAACGGAACAGTAAATTGTATTATACAATCTATAGAATTGCGGTGGTGGGATTAAACCTTCCAAAGCCCCGAGGTCAATTCCAGCTACGGTCTCTGCTCTATTTTTACACTGACAATTTTCACTACAGGAAATTGCTCTTTGCCTCGCATTCCCGCTCCCTTTCCGATCGCCAGAAACAACGCAGTTTTCTAGAAGGATTATTGCGTGAATTATCTTTTATTTCTCCCTGTAAGCTACTGAATACTTTTTTATCTAAAAACGCACACATACACATATAAACACACACGCGCACACACACACGCACGTATATTATATGGACCTTGTCTTAGCGACCACACCAAAGGTTAAAACATTTGCCACGTGAAGTGAAGCCTTTCGATAAGAAAAAATAAACCCAGATGACACAAAGGACTAAAGTGAACGGTAACATTATCCTACTCTGGAAGCAAAATGGAACACGTAAAAAAAATGCGTCGAAGTTTCTTCGGCGCAATCGAGTTTTCTGTACATCGTATAATGCTGTATGACATTCCCACCCACGGCCCATGATTATCAGCCGCGGACTATGAAACTTTCAGCCACGGCTCCTTGGTGACCTGTGTCGTTGGTACCTATAGCAGTGCCAGACGCACGATCCATGGCTAACTTTAACTTTAAATAGAATAAAAGAAAAAAGAAAAAAAAATGACTGAGGCTAGAGGGCTGCACTTTGGTATGTTAGATGATTAGAAGGTAGGCGATCAATAGTAATTTGCAGCCCTCTAGCCTCAGTCGTTTTTAAGAGCTGATGGCGGACAGAATGACAAATAGCTTTGGTCTTCTTTGACAGAAAACTAAATCCTTTGAAATGATCGAGAGAAGAAAACTAGGCAATAAAGAGTTACATTTGCTCTGCAGATGAACTAATCACAGTAAGGTAATGAGACAAAATTCTCCAAGAGGATTAAATAACAACAACGTTTAACGATTTTAACACCTGATAGGTAATCACGTCTGCTCGCTTCAGGTAGAATCAGCAACCTTATTACAAGGATCCTGAACAGAAAAAATCGAGAAGTGGTATGACAATGATGAATCGTTCCCAAACCAAAATTAAAATCTTGCAGTTCACAGCTATTAATCAATAACACGACTACCAGTGATCAACATGACCTCTGCTATCAAAAGCACCTGAATGAATGGCAAGTCTGTTTTTGAAAGAATCTGACGTTTTTCCTCTCGAAACACAGCGAGGTAATCTGCAGGATTGTCACATTCATCACACTCATTGGAAGCACAAAGTTCAAGATTCGAAGTAAAACGTTTTCCTGTTAAATACGATGACGATATCGAATTGACACCTGAAACATAGAAGATTTAAAAATAAAATTATGGAAGTCAGTCTCTTGCGAATAGCATTGAACGAAACTGCAGGAATCGTCAATGAATAAAAGTTTCCTTTCTTTACTGATATAAATACGCCACTTGACATATAGGTATTTTGCAGTAAAATCATGGAGGGCTTAATTTATGACAAAAAGCCACTTTTTCTCACCATTGTATTTTACAAATGAGAAATGATGATTAATATTACAAGCTGATACAAAAAACGGCGCAAATGATATTTCATAATTAAGGAGAGCACCTCACAATATCGGGTTTCTACAAATAACCATTAATCTATGAGAGAATGCACAGGAACCAAGCTTTCCTTTTCATTTTTGCTTATAATTATTACTATTTTCATTCCTTTGTTTGACAGTTATGAACAAAAGTAGTCCGTCCGGTAAACGCCCATCCCCCCCCCCCCCCCACGCCCCCCACAAAAAAAAAAAAAAAAAAAAAAAACACGCACATACAACTCGGCAGTCATATTTCGTAGGTTCTTCATATAGAATCTCTTTCTTCTAATAAATTATAAGCTACAGTAAAATGACTATTTAATGATCTGATGTTATAGCAAGCTAGCCTAAAAATGAACACAATTTCAGTTTTACATCATACCTGGCGAAACATAAGACATGTTCTTCGAATATTAAACAATTTACGAGGGACACAAACAAGGAAAACATGACGCAGTCGTCCAATAAGAGCTCGCATGAAGGAAGTTATTTATGTTGCTACATTTCACTTTTAAAACGGAACAATTCAAACTTTTATGTTGTATTCGATATTGAAATTGAACTTCCTCCATCTAACAACAACATTTCGTGCGTTCTCGGCTGCTTAAAACTTGTCTGATCATTTAAGTCACTCTACTAAAAGGATTTCTTAATATTATTTATAATTATTTAATGATATAAGTTCTTTTTTTTCAGCTCCAATTCTAGATTAGCTTAGATCCACATTTCTTTTCTTCTATTTCTAATAATTGTGGTTTCTTTTACAGATGGATTCGGTTTGTCACTACCGAAAATGAATTCTCTATTTGACATTTATTTTGAGAAAGACTGATGGGGTTTTTGACAATGAGTGTAGTGTGTGACAATTTTTATTCAATATCCTTATGCATGCAGTAATGGTGTTTCATGGTTTTGGGATTTTGAATTCATTTTTCTTGGTTTTCATGTTGGTTCTTTGGGGAATAATAAAGAATCTATTTTTGCATCTCAGAGTTTGAATTAGCCTAGATTTAATGACTGGTTTTAGCTACGGAAATGTCAAAGGTAGGTCACGTTACTATTTAAGATTTCTCTCCTTTAATTAAACAGGGTCCATTAGACCATGCAATATATATATATATATATATATATATATATATATATATATATATATATTAAAAAATATATATGTGTGTGTGTGTGTTCTTTGTCTTTCGAAAGCTGAATCGTAGCTCCCGAAAGAACTTCATTCAACTTATGTAATGAACGCCAATGTAGTAAGTACTAAAGCCATAAGAAAGAAGATAATAAGAAATGTGGAGAAATATCAACAACAACAACAGATGAGGATCCCACTGTTTCTTTCTTCCGTCTCGGGTTCTGAGGCAACGTTGATATTGCAACGCCGACAATGCAGCCTCCCTTTGTCGGGAATTTACAAGCCGTTAAAAACCGACTGGCGTTTTCTTAAAGGGAGGAAACGCTGTCATGCACCTCTAACAATATGCTGAACGATATAGTTGTTGTTGAAATAATCAGATGACACTCAAATTACAATTTGTTTGATTCTTGGTTTTCTGTATACGTTAGAAAGTTAAAATTGCCCATAACAAGAGAGGAGTAGAATTTGAAATATAAGGCTGCAAAGTATAATCAAGGAAAACACGCTGCTAAAAACGCAAAAGAAATAGAGACAAATTATCATTGAGGAGATTTTCCTAATATTTTCCAACACACACACACACACACACACAAACACACACACACACACACACAGAGAGAGAGAGAGAGAGAGAGAGAGAGAGAGAGAGAGAGAGAGAGAGAGAGAGAGAGAGAGAGAGAGAGAGAGAGAGTCAGCTAAAGGGATGAAATTCAAGATCATTTATCGTTTTCACAACCAGAGTTGAACCGAAGAGAATGTGCAGTGGAAAGGCTGTACAAATGAAAGTCAAAAGAGAAAGGGGAAAGATGAAAAACCAAAAAATAAAAGGCAAACAGATTTTCAATTGAAGGCTAAATGTAACGGCCAGCGTTTTCATTCAGAAGACTTAAAGTAAGAAACTTCGTATGAAGCAAATGATCTGAATGGACT
Source organism: Macrobrachium nipponense (assembly GCF_015104395.2). NCBI lineage: Eukaryota > Metazoa > Arthropoda > Malacostraca > Decapoda > Palaemonidae > Macrobrachium > Macrobrachium nipponense. The sequence continues at coordinate 23,935,955 of NC_087211.1, read as the reverse complement.
CCTGATTCCTTTGAGGCTTTATGACTTTCAATGCATGACAGCAAATGTTGAAAACTGCGGTGCAACTACCAACTCACTTGCTGTTATGACCGACAGAGTAAGATTATATCATCCATCAGGAGAAGTAACAGCAATAGTGAAATGATGACAGTAACAACATAAAAACAACTCACGACGACATCAAACAGTGCTATAGTAAGTGAATGAGAACATTATTATAAATATTGAAGGACAGTCATAAACCTTACAACTAATCGATGATCTTCGAGCCTCTATCTCTTAGAAAACGCTGAAATGCTTAATTTGGAACGACAGAAAAACTGCCGTCGAAACTAGATAGAATGACAGACGGCGTTGAAGGGTCATCGATGGGGGCTATGTCGTGTCGCCCGACCTCCAGAAGGAAATCTATTTCTTGGTCAATTTATGACAAATAAAAGCTCAACTGGAACCGCAGACCTGATGAGAATATATAATACGCGGCTGCGATTCATGGCGACGCTGCTCAATTAATGGCGCAGATCATCTGACGGGAGCGTTTTCTTTTGAAGATTGGGATCTGCGAGCCTTTCGATTATATATATATATATATATATAGGAGGCAATTGAATAACTCAAAGAAACAATTCTGTAGCAAGAATGGTTAATTAAAGCAACGGCAGCAAGGACAAAGACAAAGTTTGGCGTAAAAAGTCCCAAAACTGAATCGTGATCGTCAGAAGTTGAAAGAGAACGCGCCTTGTAAATATCCCCATAAGGCCGAACTCCAGCCTGGAGTGGACGAGGCGAACACAAGCCGCTTGTCACAGGAGGCCATAAGCCGTCCCTTCAATCGCTAATAAATGAAAAATCCAAAAAGCATCGAGCCTTGGAAATTGGATGAAAAATGTAGGCTCCAAATGAGACCCCGTCTCCTCCACGACATAAAAAGAAAGACGTATGCCTTGACCTGGCGGGTTTGGTCGGTGCCGTCATGGCGGGTCACAATATATCCTTCTTGGGTAATTTACTGCAGGGAACACCATTACCTCCCGAACCAGGACCCTTCCCCGCTCCCCCCCGCCCCCTCTCACAACCACAAGCGACATCAAGGTGGGGTGATGGAGGGAAGGGGAGGAAGGGGAGGTCAGGGGGCGAAGGTGAGGTGAGGTAAGGGGCTCACCACCCTAAAAAGCCTTGAAATTCACTTACCGCAATGAGGTTGATATAGGTAGAGAGGCTAAATTTGACACAGTTTTCCTACGGCCTTCTTACAGAGGTCGTCCGGTTTATAATCTCTCTCCCTCTCTCTCTCTCTCTCTCTCTCTCCACATACACACACACACACACACACACATATATATATATATATATATATATATATATATATATATATATATATATATATATATATATATATATATATATATATGTGCGTGTGTGTGTGTGTGTGTGTGTGTGTCTTGTACAGTAGTACCCAAAAATTTTGCTCTTCCGGTACAGACACCTCTGAATGAATTGAATAAATTGTCAACATAATCTGGAACCAACACGAAAACATGACGGAAACGGAAGAGAGACCAGGGAAAAAACGCGCAATACTAAAGGAAAAATAAGACTGAAAAGAAAAGAACGAAGGATGGAGAGGATAAAGAACCGGCCAGAATGAAATGTTCTATTTCCGATCAGATGACGTAAGTAGAATCTCTGAGCCTCACTGTTGACGAAATTAAACAGAAACTTGAGCGCCATTAACACCCATTCTCTCCCGTCCTCCTGTTCTTCTACTTCCCTTCCTTTCGGAGAATTCTTACTCCTCGCTCCTCCTCCTCCTCCTCCTCCTCTTCTTCTTCCTACTCCCACTCCGCCGCCTCCCCCCGACCTCCATCCAGTCAGATCGATCAAGCGGGAGTAATCGTGTTAGCTCATCTCATAACTTGACGGCCATGTCTTCGCTCCTCTGGTACTGATTTTCCGACTCTGTTTTTAGTTCTCCCTCTCGAAGTCAACGAACGATTAGATATGAGAGAGAGAGAGAGAGAGAGAGAGAGAGAGAGAGAGAGGAGACTCGGCCCTACCCCATCCCCGTCCCCCCATGCCAACGCTCGCCTGCTCCTCCTCCCCGCCCCCTCCCCCTCTTACAAGTTGGTTTTCATGAGATAGATAGATAGATTACTAAGTGTTGGTTGACTGAATCATGTTATCGTCTAATTCATTAGTCATCGATGCTTGATCCGGCCCTAATACCACTTTATAAATCCGACTATACCCCGATATTTTTATCGGCTTCACCATCATTATTAGCAACAAGCCCAGTTTCATGTCCTGTGACCTATCATTGACTTATCATTGTCATGCAAATAGTAAAATATTTCTAAAAACTATATGCATGCGCAATAAAGAAACGCTAAATAGGGCACATTCCAAAATTAATCTATCAAAGGAGAGTGGAATTCTAGTGAAGTGCTTTACCTACCCAGAGCGCCAAGTTTCAACGGTTGGCACCCTGAGGTTTCTAACGTTTACAGAGCACTTACGATCGTTGCTAAGTTTTTGCTCCTAATATCATATGCGTTGGTAACTATTCCTTGCATTTTATATTCTACTATTAATCTATTCATTTTCTTTTATGTCCCTCTCTCTCCCATATCACACATATACATACATACATACATACATACACACACATATACATATATGTACATCGAGCTACAAATGTCCTTTAATATCTAATTCACTCTGCCTCGGAATTGATATATTTTCATATATGCTTAACCGAAGGGGAATTTTATTAGGCGATAATAGAATTGTCGGCGCCCAGGCGCGAACCCAGGACACCATACAAATCCAGGAACGTCAGTGAAGCTTTTACCCCCATATATGGAAATATATTAATTCCGAGGTAGAGTGAATAAGATATTAAAGGACATTTGTAGCTCGATGTATGTATATGAATCACGGTAATGTGATATGACTTATATACATATATATATATATATATATATATATATATATATATATATAGATAGATAGATAAATATATATATATATATATATATATATATATATATATCATATATATATATATATATATATTAATACACACACATATACATAAATATGCGTGTGTGTGTGTATGTGTGTGTGTGTGAATGTGTCTGTACAATACATATATATAGAACGACTTATTCATCTAATCACTTCCCATACGAATATCATACATCATTCTCCGGGACTTGATAAGAGAATTATTTAAAAAATTACAGTATTCTCATGATCTGTTTTCATGAACTAAAAATACATAATACAAAGTGTTGCGAGTCCGTGTATAATTTTTAAAACTATACAAGACTCGCAACACTGTATTATTGTGGACCCTTTTTAACAATACTCTATACTTTATGGTTAAAGGGATAGGAGCCATATATATATATATATATATATATATATATATATATATATATATATATATGGAGATCTATACAATTATAAGAACTTTATACCATAATGAGTCTTCCTTAAATTCCTTTATTATTATTATTATTATTATTATTATTATTTTATTATTATTATTATTATTATTATTATTATTATTATTATTATTATTATTATTATTATTATGAAACCATTCAATAGAAAACTACTACCTTGTTGTAATAGTAATGCAATAAAACAAAAGCGAAACTAAAAAAAAGAAAATTATATATCTGAATAAATGAATAGCAGTGATAATAAAAGACGAAAAAATCAAATGGGTGACGCATTATAGTTTTTTGGGGGTCCTGATCTCCTTCACGTGAATATGATCACGACGATGAAAGTTCTGTTTTAAGGTAATGTAGAGAAGAAATAAATAAATAAATAAATAAATAAACGATTACAGCGAGCAATCAGTTAGTTAACGAGCGAAATTCATCATCAGTGCTTGCTGACTTTTAACAATGCTCATTTGCTATGCCACGCCAACTGCTCGTGTGCCGCTGCCTCCTGTTTTCAACAGTACATTATTTTTATTATACTTACAATTATTATTATTTCAGTCGATGAAACCTATTCACTTTCAATCTCCCATCGCAGACCCCACACTGCAGCAGTAACTGATCATGATAGAGAGCCAGCGATTTTTCATCGCTCTAGGGGAGACGCAAACCCGCGACATTTGAGAGGCAATTCCATGACACTAACCACTATACCAGCGGAGCAGTGAGCCCATGTAATAAAAATGTTATCAGCAGCGGAGATTCGTAACTCATTTTAAAGACATCGATCACTGAATCTCATTCACCCTCCGGAAACACAACACAGTACGCAGTGTTCATTCTAGGGTATCAAAGTCTAAGCATATCATTTGCTTTGAAAGACTCCGGGAACTGCATGCTGAGGTCATTTTTGGACGTGGAATCCTGAACACCTGAATATCGTTTAGGAATTAACATTATTGTCATTTAGGAGGTCGACTCCTCTCAATTGTGTCATTTGCATTGAAGACGCTCACTTCTGATTGTTTAGCTTGCTTCCAAAAGCAGTGTTTAATTAGAAATCATGTATCACATACATCATTCCCGTCAAGGACATCCTCTAGTTAATACTGAACTTGCATGCACAGCATTGATCCAAAAGTAACAAATCAAAAACAAATTTGTATGTTTGCTAATATACAAACCCACAACATCATATGATCATGATATCTTCAGGTGTGCATGTGCATGACGGCTATCAATAAACTCGCTCTGGAGAATATCACTAGCTACTGAAGGCCAATCCAGGACCTTATGCCTCCAATTGTTCCTTAGCCGTCGTAGCGATCACACATACTATTTTTACGATCTGCGTATATTCAACTCTATTTGTTTATTTATCTATTTATTTATTTTTTGTGAGACTTTAGCTCTTTTCCACTTGCTTTCCCATATTCCGATGTCTTAGTGACTATACTCTGTTTTTTTTCATCTGTCCATCTGCCTGTGGTGTTTTTGTATGGCAACACTGCGTCCCGGGCTTTAGATAGTTACGCTATGTGTAAGTTTTAGGTAAATAAAAGGATATCTGGGTGTACATTGCAACTGAAAAGTGTTTTAATAATTTACTGTATGCGAATTACACCGTTAATATTCGAAATAGGATATTATAATAATCGTTGAATGTAAGCTGAATGTGACTATCTAAAGCCCGGGACGCAGTGTTGCCATACAAAAACACCACAGGCGGGTGGACAGATGAAAAAAAACAGAGTATAGTTTGGCGTTTGATCCAAAATGCAGCTCACGTATTGAGAGCATCTAGTCCTAAAGACACCCTCTTCCGAACTGACGGCATTAGATCTATTTTGCATAATAAATACACTTCTCAAACAAAGTCCTGATTAAATGATTCACTTCCGGACACTGGGATCTACGACATCATTCTCGTTTGAAATATCGAACACCAAAATGTGCATGTCGGCGCATTTACTTTTCACATCATTACTCACATTCAGAGACTAGTCACATCTGTAGGAGCATACTGCATAAAGAATATTTTATTGTCTTCTCAAAATGTTCGCAATTATTGACGAAATTATGCAAGAGGTGTTTGAGACTTCTGCCAGCGAAAAGTGTCGGCCAGTGTGACATGCGCTGTTTACACTACACTCACACACTTACGTGTGCGTGTGTGTCTACTGCCAGTGGAATCGCGGTTATAATCCACATCATTAAATGTCCCAAGGAGTGCAAGAAATTCCAGGATAACAAGTAAAAACTAATCCCAATGGTGGCAAAACAATAGTAAATTAGTCAGGTGGAATGTGGAGCCGCGATTCGCTGATTGAAGGTAATATTAAGGCTTTGAATGTCTTGCTCGTTCTACTCGACTTCTTCTCAGCTCGGTTTTTTCTCTTCTCTTTTCTCTCCACGTTCTGCAAAAGGTCCTGTTGTCAGCTTCCACCTTTAATGAATACCCCTTTTGCTTGTTGTCTGTCTGTCTCTTCCCTTCCTTCCGTCTGCTTTATTTACTTTCCTTCGCCTGTCTTTCACTTTTGATCTCTACTTGATTTATACACTGTTACTTCCATTATTTGTTCATCATTCCTTGTAATGTACCTTCTCCCTTAATCGGGATCTCTCTCTCTCTCTCTCTTCTCTCTCTCTCTCTCTTTTACACCTCTCAAATTTTATTCCCTTTATTGTCCCTCGCTCTCTACTTACATTCGTTTCGCCGCTTTGTTTTAATTGCTTCATTCGGTTCTATTTCACAATTTCTTTCTCTCTGCGTCTATTCCTCTGCTCTTTCAGTATTATTTTTCTTTCTGCGTTTCCCTCCGTCTCTTCACTTTCGTTTCGAATAAGGCTTTTATTCCCAAACGCAATGTAGTACGTATCCACAATGGTTACGAGAACGTTTCAAACAGCGATCTACAGCTTCCACAAATCTTTAAGGGTAAATTAAGACATCTGCTGCTAAACGCCATTCAAGAATAACGTCAATCCAGGAAACCTACAAAAAATAGAAAATAAAACATAAAATGACCAATGATATGTGCGCACGGAACGTTTTTCTGTTCTTTTTATATAGTACCTTAATATACATGCTTCAAATGAACATACACACACATACGCACACACACACATATTCATACATACATACATCATATCAATAAACATATATATGTTATATAATATAGTAATATATATATATATTATATATATATATATAATATAATATATATACACATACATATATCTATATTCATACATACATATATTATATAAATACATATATATATATATATATATATATATATATATATATGTGTGTGTGTATATATAATTATATGTAGGTATATACATACACACACATATATAAATGATATATATATATATATATAGATATATATATATATATCTAATATATATATATATATAATATAATATATATTATATGAGAAGTGTATCAAATCAGGAGAACATCTCACAGGGATGTCTACGATACCAGGAGGGATATTACGAGTCCCGAGGGGTATTCAAAACGCATAACGAGATTACGTCTGTTTCCCCCGATCTACGAAGGGATGGGGTTTTGTGGTTCGAATGCTGAAGGAACCAAAGACCCTAGCCTAGCCCAGGCCCGAAAAAAATATTAAGAAGACTGAAAGATAAGAAGGAAAGACGGGAGTGGTTTAACTACAACTGGATGTGGGAATAGTTTAATATAAACCAAAGAGACGACGAGGATATTTAATCAAAACAAACGCTAATAACTAAATATGCAAGACAATAAGAAACCGTTGTGGAAACGGTAGAAACAAAAGGGTGAGATGGAGAAAAAGAGGGAACAGGGGAAAGAGTAGGAGGAAAATAGAGTGGGAGAGATTGAGAACCATTTGTGCAAGAGGAGGAGGAGGAGGAGGAGGAGGAGGAGGAGGAGGAGGAGGAGAGGCAAAGAGTACGTATGTTCAAGATAGTTTTCACATTTTGATGGAATTCCCGAAGCGTAAATCTCATATCAGCGCAATCAAATTTTATTACCGAATCTAACGTGTCAAGCTCAATTTCAACAGTATAATTGGTATACATATTATTACCGAAACTAACGTGTCAAACTCAATTTCAACAGTATAAGTGCGACTAAATTTCGAACAAACAAACAACAGAAACATGAAAAAGACCAAAGGAAACAAAAAATCCGTATTGCAAAAACAAGCAAAGAGGAAGAAGCAGCTCTTCGTCACCAACATGACGATCGTCCCATTTACATAAGAAGGAAAACAAGAGAAGAGCTCCAGACAAAACGCGAGGGCGGGAACAGTTATATTAAGCAATGATATACAAAAACGTAGAGCGGGAGAGATAACTTGTCAGAAGTCAAATGGTAACGTCGAGCTCCGGAGAGTGGGATGAATGGCCCACCAAGCCGACACAGATTGTCTCAGTTGGGACGAAGGAGCACTTGGGAAAGAGAGAGGGAACGAATGAGCGAGGAAAAGGAAAAACAGGGGAGGGAGAGAGCAGAGAGGAGAGAGAGAATAGAGAGAGAGAGAGAGACGAGAGAGAGGCCGGAGGGAAACTGGAGAGATGAGGAGAGAGAGAGAGAGAATCGGAAATGTTGGCTTACAGAAATAAACGGGAAATTCTTGGCTGAATTAGAAATCCTAGGTGTTAGTACACACACACACATATATATCTATATATTATATACATACATATATTATATATTACATACTACATACCATACATACATATATATATATATATATATATATATATATAAACGTATATATGTGTATATACGTATATATGAGCTTTAAATATTAATTTAGTATTGTATATAAATGGAAATTCTACTTCATTCTGTCAACGAGACGTTGGGGCCAGTGGATTCGACTGACGATGGAGAGCAGTTCCATAAGCTCTTCCAGGCAGGAGCTTTCTGTATTCAGAATCTGCTGACAAATGGAAAAGGTATTTTGAACTGCACATGTCTTCGATAATAAATAGTCCCCATCCATCTAAGGTTTCCATATAAGTAATCAATTAGCACACAGTATGGCATAAATAATATGCTTATGCGCTTTATATATCATATATCGACCCCAAAGGGCTGCAACCGGTATTCCTTTTAATTAAAATATAGACTAAATTCGTTTACCTGGAGCTAAGATGCTGGTCTCTTATAAGCGCGATACACTTGCTGAGGGTTTAAAGATTATCTTCGAGACCTTCAGTGTATGACTTGTGGTCGAGCGTTTCATAAGACGATAAAACAATTTGCAAAGGAGAACCACTGAACGCAAAATTGGTAATAAAACACAGTACAAAGTACTACGGATCAGTAACAGAAAATTAATTGGGGTAATCAATGTCACGTCTAAAAACTCACGACAGTTTCTGTAAATGATCTCGACGCGCAGTGTTTTAAAACTTGAGAAGATTAGGAATAATTCATCTACAAAGCAGAGACGAAAAAGATCAAAGATAAAAGTAGCTTTCGCACTGAAGGCGAAAGGAGATGAACGACGGTTACCAGTTTTCAAAATTCATGCTATTTTTGTAACCGGATGACGCCATCAACTGAATTATATATATACCTACAACATATTATATATATGTATAGCTAACTACATAAAAAAAAAACTGAAAGTGAGTGTGCGGGACCAGTATAGTTCCTATCGCTGATTCTAGTAACTATTGGCTCATCATTCCCGGCCCCCCTCTCTCTTTCTCTCTCAAGTTTCATGGAGTACACGATTTTATAACTAATTTCCGTTAACGATTACGTTAATAATGTTTCATTCTCTCTCTTCTCTCTCTCTCTCTCTCTCTCTCTCTCTCTCTCTCTCTCTCTCCATTTCCCTGGGGGCCCCAGGTAATAGATGATCGTAACAGCTCCTGCTGGAAGATGCCTCAAAAGTTGTGACAAATACTATTAGGTGTGCCACGATTCATCAATCGAGAAGGAGAGAAAAGTTGTTTTGACCCTCGGCATCCGGGAACCGCACCTTCCGCATGATGGAGTGGCAGGGATAATGGATCGTGTTGTTCTGTAATCTCAAGTTTTGCTTCTCTCTCTCTCTCTCTCTCTCTCTCTCTCTCTCTCAAAATTTGACCTTCAACCATTGTTTACTTCATTTGTTGGCAGATCTTTCGAAAAAGATCGCGGGATACCATCGATCACGGGAGCTCATATCAAAAGGAGTACAGCAAATTAGAATATTAATGTTGTTTTCCTTCTTAAGAAGGACTTATACGTGTTTACATGTTTATTAACACTTTCTTCCTTTATCTTAGATTATTCGTTTATAAAAGATTTTTGCACGTGAACTAAAAATATCTATATTTGATTTAGCTTGTCTGGTAAGGTTTTCTTAATCATATTTAAAGAAAAAAACTATAGCAGACACCTGATTCATGTGTTTTTTTTATGAAGCACCGATATGTTTCCCAGTGAGGAAGATCAGTCATGTCCACGTTAGCCTTTCACTGGAAAGAACTTCAAATATGTTTTATATGAAAGGACAATAGTTAGTTGGAACATATATCTTAACGCTAGTGTAAACGACTAACAGGACTAATAGGATACTGAAGTAAATTTAGCAATTTTATACAAAGCATATAAAAATGATAACAGTATAACAGCTATGGTTATATGATGAGATATAGTAGCCTCTTTTCATTGATATATCTTACCATGAAGTTCTATCTTTATTCTGTGGATAAATGTACAGAAAGGGTGAATTCCTACAAAACCTCCCACTTATTTCGAGAATAAAAATGGTCTCTTGTTATTATTGTCACACACACACACACACACACATATATAAAATATATATCGAACTACAAATGTCCTTTATTATCTAATTCGCTCTACCTCGGAATTAATATATTTTCATATATGCTTAACCGAGGGGGAATTTATTTAGCGATAATAGAATTGGCCATCGACAGGCGCGAACCAGCGACTTCCCAATCCCAGGACTGGCAGTGAAGCCTTAAACCACCCCGACACTGGGATTGGGAAGTCGCTGGTTCGCGCCTGTCGATTCTTCTGGGAACGAAAACCATACGCTCTTTACCTAGCGGAAAAATAAACAAGACAACAAAATTCCCGATGTAAAAGTTATTCGTTGGAAATGATTGTAAAATAATTGTAGCAAGAAGACTCAAATGTTATTGCATTGTCCACTGGGGTTCAGAGGAGAACTAAGTTAAACGTGGGTCAAAAATCCCGTAGGGTGGCTGGACATGATGGGGGAGGCAGGCGCCATCAGCAGGAAATGCAGCTGTTGAACAATGAACACCAAATGCACCCAATTCCTATAACTTTTAGACACGATTTCCGAGCAATTCCTTTTGAAAATAACAAATGAATATGAATACACAGTTTCCGATGAGAAGAAAGAAAGGAAGGCAAGAACACCACGGAAAACCAAAAATCGACAGCTAAATATATACAGTTGACAGGTAGACATTAATAGATAAAACAAAATAATTTGAAGTGTAAAAGAATAAATAATTACTGTGGCAAAGATTACAGTCTTTAATAAATGTAATGAGAAAGAATAATACGGTGCATATATCCGAACAAATGACTAAGCAGAGAGAGAGAGAGAGAGAGAGAGAGAGAGAGAGAGAGAGAGAGAGAGAGAGTCACTTCCCTAATTAATCAACCCTGTCATGGAGTGATTAATGTCTAATCACTGATATTAGTTGATTAAACCGATAATTAAGGCTCATCATGCAAGGCAGGCCAGCTTGGAAGTAAAGAAGAATAAAAAATAACGATGACTATGATAATAATCGATGAGAAAGCAAAAGTAAAATAGAAGAGCAGTAATGATGGTGAGAGGATGAAGACAGAGTAGCGAAAAATAAAGAATCGAATATGATGATGATGATGATGATGATGATGGTGGTGGTGGTGATGATACCAAGAACAGCATCCAAAAACCTACAGAAAGGAAGATGCAATAAAAACGAATGATGATATTAGTAATGAAGCAAAAGAAAGATTAAAAAATAAGCACGAAATAAATGATGCCCAAATTACAAGGTAAACGAAAGAGTGAAATATGGAAAGGTAGAAAAAAATAATAAATACGTAGCAAGGAGTAAATCGTAACCGAGCCAAAAAAGTGACGAATAATACAGAATAGACCTGAAGATACTATTATCATTATCATGACCCCTTTTCCAAAGATGGATTAACAAGGAATTATTACAGTTTATTAGAGACCTCTTTGGGATGCCTAAAGTGTCTAGCCCCATTCGTCGGTCATCCATCCATATGCTGATCTGACAACATTGTATTCTTATAACACTCTCTCTCTCTCTCTCTCTCTCTCTCTCTCTCTCTCTCTCTCTCTGCCTTACTGGTTGGTAACCCCGAGTCTGGTTCCACACAGTAACCTAAGCATAGACTCCGCCCCCATTCTGTTTTCTGAAGATTCTAATAATGTCCTAATTACCCTTGCTGAGGTCAAAAGTACACTCTTCAGGAGAAAGTCTGGTTCTCTATTCAGAGTAAAACCTTAGCATAACTCCGTCCCCATACTGTTTTCTAAAGATGCTAATAATGTCCTAATAATGTCCGGTTCTAAGGTTTGTGCACCCAGCCCTCTCCAGATTCCTCCTGAGGTACTGTGGTTTTAGTACTCCCAGTGCTCCAGGACGGTAGGTCCTACTTCTACTTCAGCTTACCATAGTCTCCTTATTACCACACTCGATCTTGGAACTTTTCTGTCTTTCCGTCAGCTTTTGTCCTTACCTCTTGCGTTCCGTGTCAGAGCTAAAGTCACCAGAGCAGACACTGAATGGGCGGCCAGTGGGGAAACGACTGGAAAACTATCATTACGGAACCAAGACGACCAAAGGGAACGAAAAGGGGGGAGGGGGGGGGGGGAAGGGAGACTGAAGCTGCAGACATTTATCTAAGAGAAGAGAGGAAATGACGCCCATGAAAACTATGGAGATAAATACAAACATCAGCAGATCTTCACGATCTACGTCCGGCAACAGGAACAACCCAGCAGACGGGAGTCAGATGGTAAAAAGACTGCCGGCGCCCCGCCAACCCCCGCCCCCCGGTGCGAGTGAAGAGCAAGAACCACTCATCAGCATTAAGATCTACTGATACTCAATGATATTCTTAAACATAATCTTCTTATTATTGTCAGACCACCGAATCATTTTGATTGGCACAAAATTAACTTGAACATTCCCTTTAGTTTTAGGAGCCAGACACTTTACGAAAGAATATCGACTTCCAGATGCTCTAAAATCTTAATTTGCGTTGCTGGATTAACGTTTATTGACTTTTTCTATTTTTACCTCTCAGTTTCATAAAGCATGAAGATGTACATAATGATTTAAATTTCGAGTCTTTCTAAATTAATGTGTATGTTCAACAGTAAAAAGTCATTCTAAATAAATTTATATGTTCAACAATAAAAAGAGTCTTTCTAAATAAATCTACATGTTTAACGATGAAAAAACAATCTTAAAATATTCTTAAATTAATTTGTTTAACATTCTAATATACATGTACAGTGTTTGAAGTTCAGCAATTAAGAACTTGCAAATTATTCTTAATATATTCTGAAATCAACTTCTAAATATTCTTAAACCATGTGTCTATTCCTTGTAATTCATTTTCTGATATTTGAAATTCAACATAAAAACGCAATAGTCTCTTCATATTCATTTGCCCCGGTAATTATTGCTCTGAAAGGTTTGACACATTTTACCTATAAAAAAGAAGAAGAAGAAAACAGTTCAATCGCGAGAAAAGATCAAACTAGTCATGATACGAAGTCTTTGGCGGAAGTAAGAGCGAGAGCACTGGCTAATTTCCCCACATCAACCTCATTTATTATGTCATTCATAAATAAATGATTTTGCTACACCCAATTACCCAGAATTACAATAACAATATTCGGTACATTTGAGTAATTTCATTACCCGTTGCTAAAAAATGAGCAAATATGGAGTTAGCTATTTTACCGTTGACATGTTGACGCTAATGCAGAATAAACACGTTTCGACTTTTTCCCTCTGCAAGCAGAAACAGGGAAGGTTACGCCATGATCCCCTTTACCTCTACTATTCCACTACAAACACTAATTCTATTATTACTACATTCATATCATTAGCATTCATACTGATAATAAAAATATCAGTATCGTTTATCATTATTGGAATTATTATTGTAATTATTACTGTGATAGCCACTGTCATAAAAACGAGAGCACAGGATACAATATTACTAATGTAATAATGGCGTTAATACTCTCGATCTCTCACTTATTAACCATCCCCTGATCGACAAAAATGTTTCAGCACTTACGCTACCTTTAGGTGGTCTTGCCCAAGCTGGGTACTATATCAGTATTATTCAGAACAAGCCACTCTCTCTCTCTCTCTCTCTCTCTCTCTCTCTCTCTCTCTCTCTCTCTCTCTCTCCCCCCGAACACCTCTACTTGGCCCAAGAAAAAGACTGTTTTTAGAGGCCAACAAGACAAACAAGACAGATAATTATCGTTGGGTGTTTGTGGTAGAGACTTCCTCAAGAAAACACACAAAAGACTGATGGAAAGATATTGCAGAAATAAGCCGGACGCCAGTCGTGCAACACCAGATCTTTTTTAAGGAAATGTTCTTCGCTGTTGCATAAAAATGGCTGCTGGTTGAAATACACATGTGCCAAGGTAACCGAATGTAAATAAAAACGGACAGAAACCCGAGTGAAAGCATTTCAAATCCTACGTAGATAAGGGTAAAAGAATATTAAAATCTGTAAACAATGGCACAGGGATATCAAATCTACAAAGATATCGATAAAGCAATAAAGAACGTCAGAACGATAAAGATAAAGGAATTTTAGAATCCACTAAGACAAGGTTAAGGGAATATCAAAATTAACAAAGTTAAGGAAGAATAAAGGAAAGTCAAATTCCACAAATCAAAAGAATGTCAAAATCCAAAAAGATCAAGACAGAGAGACAGCAAAGTCCATGAAAATTACGGTAAAGTTTCTTTCAATAATTCTGCCGTAGTTGCCCAGAACCAGAGGAAAAATATTACCCTTCATTTCATAAAAATTCTGCACCCACAAATCTTCATAATGATTCAACGTTACACTCGGCTCAGAGTCTTCTGCGATCGCAGACTATTTGTGAATGTTCTCGAACGAACACTGCAAGCGTGCATGCACAAGTATTACGTACTTACACTTGCAAACAATGTACACATAGCCTCTTCTCGCATCCTTGAAACTGCAACACCATGCCCGAACCTTCGTCCCTTTATCTCCCCTCCTCCACATACCAATGGTTTCCCCACCCCTAACACATCCTCCTCCTCCTCCTCCTCCTCCTCCTCCTCCTCCCCTCCTCCACCACCAGTTACGACCATCCACTTCGAGCCCCATTCTATCCCTACCACGTCATACTAACAAATCTTAATTGGAGTGAATGGGTCGAGGCAGGATTTACCGAGTCTGGACGCCGAGACCAAATGAGATTATACCCCCCAAGTCGGCTACGCTAATTGATAGCTGGCAGGGGCCGACACACACGGTGTGCTTTGGGGAAGGGGGTTAGATTGGAGGAGGAGGAGGAGGAGGAGGAGGTGGAGGAGGTGGAATGGTGGTCTCATTCTCCTCCTCCTCCTCTCCCTTTCTGTCTATTCACTTCCATCCATCCCGTTTCCCTTCACGCCCCAAAAACCTTAACTTTGGAAACTGGACTTGAGAAACGGATTCTTCTTCTTCTTCTTTTGCAATATACCTTTATTTCTGTCTACTTATTTCCATTAAAGGCAATTACCGCCCCTTTTTGACACCCAATAATATATGTTCCTATTTCATGTTTGAACATTCCAT
>NC_087211.1:23903122-23918122 GCF_015104395.2 Macrobrachium nipponense | reverse complement strand
CCTCCCGCTACCCAACATTCCGCCTCCAAAAAAGAATGAAAATTCCCTCCGAAAGAAGTTCCTGCTCGTGAGATGTCATGAAAGATGGAGTTTGCAGCACCAAATTTTGTACAGACTTAATGCTCTTGTAAGGACCAATTTTCTCCAGGGGAAAAGGAAGGATACACAATACATATATATATATATATATATATATATATATATATCTATATATATATATATATATTATATATATATATATATATATATATATATATATGTGTGTGCTTATATAGTGTCTGTACGCCTTCGTATAGGTTAACGATGGAAGAGTGAAATTATCTCAAATGTAATTACACGACAGAAACGATAAGATAATGAAGAAGAAAGTAAAGAAGCGAAAAAAGGTAAGTGATAGAGAAGAGGAGAGAGGGCAGGGAAAACTTTAATGGGGGAATAACCTGAGTTACGGGAAAGCATTTTCACAAAGCTAAAAGAATAAATGCGTCGCATAACAAGAAACATTTGCAGAGATGTTGCCCCGAAGTGAAAGCAATTCCAGGTCGCTGGAGTGAATCATTTTTAGATTAGTTGGATTAGGGGCAGAGCTAACTGATGCAAAAGGGGAAAGAGCAGTGCAAGATTGCAAATTGTTTGTGGAAGTGGATTGTTCACTGCATCAGAAAGGCAACGAATAGGCTGACGAACGAAATCGCTGGGTGGATAGGATTATACCTGAGGTAAAGTGGTACTGTGGGGACAGTGTGAATGATTGCTAACCAGGGCTTGTACGTCATGTACAGGATGAGGGAAAGATCCTGGAGGAATGATTAAAGGACATAGAATTGCTACGTATACCATAGAACGTATAGGGTTGGATCTGGTTTTATTTTAGCTATGGGATGACTACTGTAGGATTAGACAAGGAAGAGGGTGAAATCATATTTTTGTAATGAAATAGTCTTGTGAGAGATTTGCACGTGCAGAGAAAAAGCTTGATGTGACATACCTGGACTAAAGAAAAATTTATGAGAGAGTTGACAGAAAGGCTACGTAGAATATTGGGAGCAAAGAGTCCTTTAGAACATGTCGACGGAAGAGTGACTGGAACTGAGTGAAAGTGGATTTGAGACTGGAATGGGTAATGTCTCCATGACTCTTTGTGATCCCTATCATCGTTGTGATGCGCAAGAAAAACAGCCAACGTAGGTGCAAAGTTGCGGTATAAGACAAATGAGTTTGAAAGGAGCTCGAAATGGTTGTTGTCTTCAGGTGACAGAGTTAGTTCTGATTGGGAACGGTGAACAGGAATAACGAAGCCATAAAAAAGTGTTTGAAAGTGCTGGCAAGAGGAGAAGCTGGGAATTCGTGGGGACAGAAGTAGCTGAATCTTAGACATTCAACCGTAAATGAGACAGTGGTAGGACGAGAGATGAGTCGAGTCCGATGGAAGAGTGGTTAGTGCTGTGGAATGCCAATCATATGTCACAGGTTAGCGTCTCCCCAAGGGCGATAAAAAAAAACACTGGCTCTGTATCATGATCAGTCGCTGCTGCAGTGTGGGATCTGCGGTTGGAGGTTGAAAGCAACATTCTTTAGAAATTTGAATTTTAAGTTAACGGGCCCCCTTGTGCTTGTTCCATGTGAATAGGTTTCATCTACCGCAACAACAATAATAATAAAAATATGTAAATCATGGAAAGCGTGAAAGGTTGGGGGAAACATGATTGTCTATGGAGACCAATATTGAAATTTTCGGAACTATTGCTGAGCCAACTCTCCTTCATAGTAGTGAAGCGTGGATGATAAATGTGAAAAAAAAAATGCTAATAACAAATGTTTGAATAATATATGTGGTGTAAGACGCATTGACGGGGTGCAAATGTGGGTACGCGTCAACGTGGTAAAATGGCTAGCTTTGGTGAAAGGAAGGATCAGCGTATTTTGAGTTTATTGAGTCATTTAGATAAAACAGACAACGATAGGCCACAGAGGTGTCATTCGGAAGTGTTGGGAGGTAAGAAGAGGTAAAAGAGGTACAGGGAAGAAAGAGCCTTATATCTGGGGAGCGTAAGAATGAATATAAAGAGGCGAAAGGTGCAATTTTGCGGATACGAGTTTATATACATTCTTCATATACAAACAAATGCATACCGAGATAAAGGCACCTATTCGTCTGTATACGGAAAAACTACGTCATTACATCCTACGCGTGTGTCGTGTTTCGACAAGCCAATTCTACGATTACCGAAAGAGGAGGTTGACTACATCAATGGGATTTTGGGTGGGAATGAAAGCTCGCCAGAGGCTGTTGAATAAGACAGGAAAATATAAAAAGAAAGAATACAGTCAAGGCTTATACAACTAACTACTAATAATACTAATACATCTATTATCTATTTTACTTTGAATTTAACACTACAATAGGGAAAATATATTGAATTTTTCCCTAATTAACAATACGGCTACTACTACTACTACTACTACTACTACTACTACTACTACTACTACTACTACTACTACTACTACTACTACTATTAATGAACTAAATAATATCATTGCAAAGCCGCGTTAGGGTTGGATGAAGAAACAGTGTTTCGCGCTGTTTGGTCAAGTTAAAAGAACCGATGATGATAGGTTGGTAGAAATATTATACAACAGAGAAGTGTCTGGAGGAAAGAGGAGAGGAAGACACCGAATGAGATGGATACATGGCGTGGAAGTGGTACAGGAAAAGAGGGGCCTGAATATCCAGGAAGCAAAGGAGTGCGTGCAAGATTTGCGGGTGACACGGCTGGTGGTGCGGAGGTGTCCTTCACTTGAGGTTTATCCACGATTCGCCGTTTATCCTATTCTTGTTCTCTAACCCAGCTAGAGGAAACTGCTTAACGTTGAAATAAAAAGAAAAAATAGCAACAACAGCGGCCATATTAACATTTCTGATACTCATGACAGGCAAAAATGGACAGTAACCAATATCGAAGGTATTCAAGCAACAACAGATAACATGAAAACTGAAACTCTATATTAATTTTCAGATTCCCTGTGTAGGGCAACATACTAAACCATATAACATATAAGTAAGTTAGGAATCTGAAGAAAATACGATAATTCGAAATTTCTCTGAACAAAATAGATTTCACCTGATGTGTTTTACGTTCAGATGTTGAAAGTTTTGACTTGATAGTCCAAAATCACCCAATTTTCATCATCATATTAAACTCACGTTCAGTCAGGTTTCAAAGAGAGAGAGAGAGAGAGAGAGAGAGAGAGAGAGAGAGAGAGAGAGAGAGAGAGAGAGAGCTTGATATTATGCATATTTTTGCATCCATTTATCATCAATCATCTTATTTCGTACTTTCACTGTTCATGAAGTCTTTCTCTTATACTTCGAAGGGGCTAACCTTTCTCACCAAACTCCACTTTTTCTTCTTCAAATTCGTCTGGAGAGAGAGAGAGAGAGAGAGAGAGAGAGAGAGAGAGAGTTCTGTTTCTTCTCTTCCTCATCCTTTACTTCTCCTTGTGCTTGTTGCCATCGTTCATCTTCCCGTAATTCGGCAGCGAGGAGCCTCCCGAAGGGCAGCCAGATTCGTCAGCATCTTCCATAAATATCTCCGGACGGAAGGACACTGGACACCCATTAGCAGTTTCCAGAAATGACCGAAGAGGCGAAGGGACCTTTAATGGAACGTCTATTCGCGAGACTAATAGCCGAGATCGACAAAAGTGGCAGCCATATCAAGGAAGGTTACAAACTTCGAGCGAATTTGAGTAGAGTGAGTCTTGGTTCCTCGTCCATTTTCCAGCGGTCCCAAAAAATTTTTCCGGCCACCCGGATGTCGTTTTCGGTGAGAGGATTACTCTTTAAGGTAATTCTGAATAGAATATAGAGTTTAAGCCAAAAGCCAAGCGCTGGGACCTATGAAGTCATTCAGCGCTGAAATGGAAATTGAGGTTAGAAAGTTCTGAAAATGTAACAGGAAGGAATCCTCGCAGTTGCACTATGAAACAGTTGTTAGGAGAGGATAGAAAGTAAGATGAAAGAAAGAGAATATGAACGGAGGTACAGTAAAAGGAATGGAAGGGGTTGCAGCCAGGGGCCAAAGGGACGCTGCAAAGAACCTTGAGTAACGCCTACAGTGCACCCTGTGAGGTGCACTGACGGCACTACCTCTCTAAGGGGAAAGTAAGTTTGACATAAACATTTATGACTATTCAGAATGCTTTGCTAACCAACTTCGATCGTTGCCAGTTGTTAAAGCGAAGGTTATGCCACTGACCAGCAAACGCACGATCAAGAACAACCTTCACACAAGAACACCTGCTCATTCAATCGAAAGTGACGTCGACACAAGACAGCGGCCTCTACTTCGAATTTCGAATGAGAGCACCCATCAAACGAAATTCAAATTCAATGAGGGGATTTGTTTTTCGGTTTCGTTTCTAAAGATACGGAGTGAGCCTAACAAATTATGAGAAAAGATAACAACACATGAACTATGACTTGTCTTCAACTGATATCAGAAAAAACTTGCCAATGAACCACCCAGCACCTCTTGTTTTCTCACAAACTGACAAATGGTCTGCTGCAGTTAATTAGGGGGCAACTTGTTCACTTACACTATAATGTTTGTCCTAAGTTATGAAGTAAACAGGGGAATCAAAAATATAAAGAATGGAAGCTATCACTGGTTTAATAAATAAAAGATATCCGAAAAATATTTATATAGATACACGAAAAGCACAAATAAATAAATATCTAAATTCAGAGTTGGACTACCCCTCGTTTTTCTCTCTTCCTTTTGAAGTGCCCTAATGACTGACGTCTGTGGGTTTCTTCGTTGGTTCCTCATTCGGGTTTAAGGCTGAGTAATAACAACCGCATTCAAAGTCTGCCCAGAAATCGAGAGGTTAAGAGATCAAAGTAGCTAATTACTTATGCATACATGTATAAACACACACACAATATAAATACATATATAATATATTATATATATATATAATTATTATATTATAAAAAAACACACACACACACACACACACACACACACACATATATATACATATATATATATATATATATATATATATATATATATACATATATATATATTTATATACACACACACACACACACACACCACACACATATATATATATATATTATATAATATATATATAGATATATAATATATATATGTGTGTGTTTGTGTGTGTGTGTATGTGTGTGTGTTGTAGGTGTTCACAATCTTTATAACCATAACATTAGTTGTTTACTGAAAGTTGTCGGTAAAATTTCTATCGTAATAGGGTGCTTCATGCTTTGGTATATTTTTATGATTTTCCCTAACTGGAATTGTTACAGTTAAGGAAAAAACACAAAAATATACAAAAGCATGACACACCCTATTACGATAAAAGTTTATACCGACAAGTTTCAGTAAACAACTAAGGTTATGGTTATAAAGACTGCGAACACCTACAACTAGAGAGAGAGAGAGAGAGAGAGAGAGAGAGAGAGAGAGAGAGAGAGAGACTCTCGTAAGGACAAAACGAGAGTTCCAAATCATTTATTTAATCTGGAAACTAGCGTGGCACTCGAAAATCACCTTTATAGTCGGTCTTTAACCATCTGCGCCGAGGGACGTGGGTAGGGGGCAGGAGGGGACCAGGAGGGCCAGGGTGCTCGGTTTTTGGGGGGATCATGGTCTTCCTTCTAGAGGGGGGGAGGGGCTATTAGCAGAGGAGGGCTCAGGAGGAGGAAGGACGGATTCGACTCGGCTGATTTGCGGCAACACACGGTTGAGTCTTTCCAAAATGACTACAAGTATCAATTTACCGAGCAAACTTTTGGTATCTTAATACTTTTCTGTATACAACAAACTAAATGATAAAAACGCCATACCTTAGGGAAATGAGAGACCATGAAGGAAAACGGAATGAGTAAAAGAAAAAAAATTATGAAACCGAAGTCGAAACCGGGGAGTCGGGATGCGGCTTATGGCAAGAAACATGGCCGCCCGACTGCCACCGCCAAGGAGTCGACAACCATCATGAAGACAAATATGTCGGATTATCAGAGGAAAATCGAGGATAATGTAAGGGAACTCCTGGCCCCATGTCAAGGCCCGTATATTCCGGACAATTATCTTCCCCCAGTACGTAACTATGCGGCCGTACATTTGTTCTCGGTAGTGAACCTCTCAACATGAGGAGAATTCCAGATTAGTGAATTACTCGACGGTCTTAAATCTCACAATTTTTATGGCTTCCTTGTCGTTTTTTTTTTCTTTATTTTTTGTCTCTTCCCAAGTGTTTTTCCTTTTACGCTTGTAGCTTAATTGTTTTTTATTGCATTTACATACATTGATTTTTCCTGTTTCTATTTATATGATTTTTAAGATGAGTTTGTCTGGTTTTTCCTGCTTCTATTTATATGATTTTTAAGATGAGTTTGTCTGGTTTTTCCTGCTTCTATTTATATGATTTTTAAAATCGAGTTTTTCAAAAGTCCTTTTTACGAATAATATACATCTTTATTTGACCATTCCGTTAGTTACGTGTAACGTTCGAAGTAAGATGCCCTAAGAGCGTTTCTTATTTATTTTCAATCGCTGAGCAGAATTCAATAAAGTTTCTTTTACGTGAACTCGTACGCATGCGCGCATGAATGGAAGGCGTCAACTCTTCCTAACTTGCACAAGAGAATGACGAACTCAGAAGACAACCGACGAGGAGGCTTTATACTTGTTAAAACTGAATTAAAATCCTAAGGAATAATTTGAGCGAGAATACACTCTCGTAAGGGAGTAGTGCTGTCAGTGCACCTCACGCTGTACACTGTAGGCTTTACCTATGGTTCTCTGCAGCGTCCCTTGGGCCCCTAGCTGCAACCCTTCAATTCTCTTTACTGTACCTCCGCTTATTTTCTATTTCTTCCATCTTTCTTTCTAACCTCTCAACAACTGTTTCAATCTACAGACATTGGTTTCACCATTATTTTCAGCGCTAAATGACCTCACAGGTGTCAGCGCTTGGTCTTTGGCCTAAATTTTATAATTAACTTTCAATAAACCAATATAAACGAAGGTGTGTGAGTGGTCATGATAAAAAGGGATTTGTTTACGCCATGAGCCCCTTCTCCTCAGCCGAAGGCTGGGCCTTCAAAGTTTTTGCAACCTACACACACACACACACACACATATATATAATAGTATATACACAAATGTATATATATATATACACCCGTATATATATAAATTTTGTGACTCGCATTAGGATCGAATCCAGGTCTCTCAACTGAAAGACCAGACCACTGCCAACCAGGCCACACAGATCATAAAAGAAGTTGGAACCTAAGTACCACTATACCTAAGGCTTTAAAAACCTGGGGAGGCTAACTGCCTCGCATGCCAGCGTGTTATCCCGACTTCCCGACCGAGCGGTGACCCAAATGGCAGCAGCATCTCATTGGAATGATTCCTTCTGAGTGATTACGATAGAAATGATCAACACGATCACATGAGGAACAGAAATGAATTTCTGACTCAGATGCTGGGTCGGGATGTTGGGGGGAAAACACGATGGTATGCGCGGCAGTTAGCCTGCCCAGTTCCTAACCAAAATCTAGTTTAAAAAGGGGCTTTAGAAGTTCTCATACTGAAGATGGAGTATCGCTGTGTTCATGGTTTCTATTCCTTCTCTCTCTCTTTCTCTCCCCCTATCCACCACAGATGCAACCTAACAACAAGGCACCGATTTTACGATTTTATTGCTGGAATCAACAGAGGTGGACTGGATTTTGGGGATTGTGTCCATTCGTCCCACCACGTTCAGTTCCAAAATCGAATTCGGTCGCACAATGTAACAAAGAAACACAAAAACCACGTCGTTTTTTTAATGTTGGTTAAGTGTCAAATACACTACTATGCCAGAGAGCTTTACAGCCTGATGTTAAATCTGCATATCATTTGAAGGTTACGATTTTTAAGGCCACCACCCCCACCAAGTCACTACAAAATAATGATGTGAAATAACACTTCTTGTAGCAGAGTAGATAAAGGCGATCTGAATGAACTTAAAAAACATAGACACTATACCCAGCGTAGCGAGCGATTAATGTGGGTTGATGACGTTCTTTGAGTGAGCAGCACTAAACTGAAGAATCCCCCCCAAATTGCATCAAACAAAATATAGGTTAAAACATCCAACCCTTGGCAACAAGTGAGTGGGGCAATGCCAAGACAGTAGTGTGTTCGTGTAAGAATATATAGACTGGGGAGGAACTAATTTTATTGATAGAAAAGCCTGCCTGTTATGCATCTGAGGCTGTTCAATATTTATGGGGATAGAGTAACGAACCAAGTCAGGGAGGGAACAGGAAGTGTAAAAAAGTGGCAGTCATCGAAATATGGATAGGTTGACGCTTGTGGATGATGCAGATACCGATGGCAGTGTTTACGTGGAGAATCTTGAAAGTACCTGTCGGTAGCAGCAGCAAGGTTACGAGGGCAAATGGAAAGCAAGACAATGGAGTTTAGATTTTGAGTCTGGATAGGGGAACAAATGGTACGGATGGGGGACGTTGAACCTAATAGGTACCTAGATATAAATGTTGCTGATGATATACCAAAGAATCAGGAGAGAAATAAAATCCTAGATCTTCTTACAAATGTGAAAATCTAGGAAAACATGAGGTGGGAACAGAAATGAATTGTTGAGCCACTCTTCCTTTACAGAATTAAAACGTGAAAAGGCAAAAAATTAGACGAATTGCTAGATAAAGAAAATCTGCTCAGGGGAGTTACAGTTTGACTAGGAAGAGATATTTAGTGAAGTAAGCAGAATGTTTTTTTATCTCTTGAAAAAATCTTCGTTATGAGATATAACATATATATATATATATATATATATATATATATATATATATATATATAATATATATATTTACATATATATGTTTTCTGTTGGATGTATATCTTACTCAAGTACATCTGCGCGGATGTGATCACAGTAAACAGCATTCGCGTAAAATCAGATTAAACGAAGAAGAAGAAGAAGAAAAAAGACACGAAAAAAGAAGCAAACAAATGTTCCTGATACAAGGTGGCACTGAGACAAGTTCCCTGGGATCTCCGGCAAGAGTTTTGAATACCGCTAAATCTAAATGGTTGACGGGTCCATATATTACCCTTTACCCTGAGGGCTGGCGAGCAGAGGCGGACGCGCCGAAATCATCCCTAAGGTCGGGCGCCGCAGGGGTCAGTTTACCTCGCTGCTGGGCGCTGGACGAACCTAATATGCGAGTCGGTGCTTGAGGCCAACCGTAAATAAAAAGGGGGGCGGGAGCCCTCGGCTGCGGTAGCAAAATGGCGTGAATAAATACACATAACTTAGGATCATAGACACGGCAAGACTGCGTTCACTCAAGATTCTACTCTTCACTCTGCGAACTCTCCGCTTCACTCCGTTGAGATTCTTCTCTTCTCCTCCTTCACTCCTGCACTCTTCACTCGCTCGGAACAGCTCTGGTTGATGCTGATTGCACCTACAACAGTCTTTGTGTCATATTCCTCTTACATTCATTACTACTATCATTTATCATTATTATCCCTGGTGATGTTCATATCACGAAAATATTCGTATGTCAGTACAACACTGGCACTGAATAATAATCAATCTCTCATTCAGGTCAGAATGTTGTCTTGAATTAACTTTACTTATAACTACACAGATTATAGCCTTATCCGACGTGAGAATCAATATCAAATACGCACATACTCATTTACTTCAATGCACACGCTAACATTGACCTAATCATATACAGATGCACAAATACAATATATATAAATTAGTCAAACAAATCGGGTGTCGGTAAAGGATGCTATTTCTTACAATATATCTATATATATGTAATATATATATATATATATATATATATATATATATATATATATATATATATATATATGTGTGTGTGTGTGTGTGTGTGTTTGTAGTAAAGAAAAGAAAACGGGTGAGTTATCTAAGGATACGTTAGAAATACGATGTCCTGGAGTCAAAACTGAATGAATGTGCAAATTGATTTATTAATAAAAGGTAACATCACGACAGGGCAGGATAGGGAATATACTTCTCAGCTGCTCTCATTCAAACGATTTTCCGAAAAAATTAGACTGCACAAGTAATATTATCCGAGCTAGATATAATTCTGTCTCCTGCTACATAAAGTTCCTCTTTCCATGCCAGAACTAGTTCATTAAATCATGTAACTGTAACAGCCAGAATGTCCTCCTTTCTTCTCGATTTCTTCACTCTTTTCGGGTACGCTTGTCACTTCAAAACCTTAGATCTAAGTGCAAGAAACATGAGGAAATTCTGATGTCCCGTCGCAGGAATCGAACCTGCTTCCAGAGTAATCAGAATGAGGTCACGGTGCATCTTCCCACCGGCAACTGGCTCGATTCGATCTCCGTATCTCCGTTTAGATGACCACACTATTACTCTTTGTATTAACATCTGTACTTGAATTGGATTTAGAAGAGTTCCATTTATGATGATACTAAGCTCTCTTTCTCTCTTCATATATATATATATATATATATATATATATATATATATATATATATATATATATATATATATATCTATATATATATATATATATATATATATATATATATATATATATATATATATATATATTGTACCAAAAAATATTACATAAAAATGGAAAAGCCAGGGAGAAAAGCTAAAGAGAATGTCAAACCATACCTGAACTCGGGCTTCGGAGAGGCCAAGTCGCTGGGACAACTCTTCCCTCATGAAGGCATCCGGATAGTGAGTCTCGTCGAAGAGGCGTTCCAGTTCGTTCAGCTGCTCCAGGGTGAAGTTGGTGCGAGATCGGCGCTGCTTCACCTGGGTGGGAGACGAGAGGTCAGCCTTTTTACTTGGTGTTGATATGAGATCTGGAATTAATCGGTATATGAAGGTATCGACCATCTACATATATATATATATATATATATATATATATATATATATATATATATATATATATATATATATATATAATAAAAGGAGCCCATAAAAATGCCAAAATATAGAAAGTAAGACTATATTTCAAAGACTGCGTCTCTCTCTTCAGGTAGGTAATGAATGAGAAAAGTTACAGAAAAGGCAGTATTTATACCAAGAGATACATCCATAGGTAGCCACTTAACTAGGTCAACCCGGTTGATAATTTCTCTTTAATCTTCTTAAGCGCTGGTTGAAGGAAGACTTTATCTATGATATCTGAATCCCAGACGCCCTTTGAGAAGTTCATTATCTATCTTTGTTTAATCAAGGCCGACTCTATCATCTGGCTCTTGTGCCGATATTTGCTGCTACAAATTATAAGTGACACATTCCAGTTTATTCTGTGGTTATGGTTATTTATATGGCTAAAAATAGCTGAGCTCTGTTGTCCATACAAAACTGACCGTTTGTGTAGTACTAATCTCTGAGGAAGTGATTTTCCTGTAAAACCGATGTCCACAGTCCAGGCATGGGATTTCCTATACTCCTGTCTTTGGGGATTGGCTTTTGCTGGACGTTAATTTGGGATTTGGCTAAGGTATTTGGGTAGATAAAGGCAAAAGAGTTAGATTTTCCGAGTTTGGGTCTGGGTCACTCTGTCTTAACCCTGTTCGGGTGTGGGATTTTTATTTTATTTTTGGATGTCTCTAGTCTTGTCTTGTGGGGGTCGGTAGAAAATTACGTTTGCTTTAAGAATCGCTTTTTCAGTTATATGGTCAGGATACCTTAAAAGACAAAAGCTGCTTACAGATTAGTTCAAATTCCTTTTCCAGGAAATCTGGGGAATAAATTCGTAAGGGTCTTAAAAACAGGTTGCTGGCTATGCCTACCTTGATAGAAGTGTCATGATAACTAAAGTAGTGAATGTATGTAAGTGAGAATGATGGTTTTCTGTATATGGTAAATTTGTATTCTGTCGTGTCTGTAATCATTAAAACATCCAGAACCCAAGTAATTTTGTTGTCTGCTTCCCATTCAACTTAAAATTTGATGCTGGGCACTAATGCAATTAATTTTGAAAGGAATTCGTTGAAATTGCCCCAACCTACTTTCTCTATTTTGGCGTTTTTATGGACTTCTTTTATAAGATGAATGAATCTAGAATCGAAACCATACCGTTTCTTTGAAGACTAACTAATACGAGTAATATGATGCATATGCACAGTGATGTGTGGTTATTTTATAATATATATATATATATATATATATATATATATATATATATATACATATATATATTACATAATATAATATATATATATATATATATATGTATATATATATATATAGATAATATATATATATATATATATATATATATATATATATAAATGCATACACTTTGTGTGCGATTGTGTGTATTCTTAGATTATGAAACAAAAGTCTCAGCCCAGGAGGAATAAAATGATGTTAAGCTCTTAAATACCTTTATACTGAGGGGAAATCCAATTGGCTGTTATTAATTAAATGAAGAGTTAAAACCTTAGGTCTTTTTTGTCATAATATATATTAAGTATATGACTCTTTAAGCAAAAACAATTTGAATGTAATATACAGAGTAACCACTGTTTTACAAATTAGGTGCAAAAACACTAATGATCACAATGTTACAAAGTTGGAAATTTGCCAATCTAAACCCTAGACGCTCGAAACACCCTTTTTTTTTTATATAACAAAACATAAAAAAGCTCTGGGAGTGAAATTTTGCAAGTTATGTTTACAGCTTAGAGACAAACTTTGGTTTGGTTCTGCCCACCTTCATATTCATGATGGAGCGCCACCTATCGACTATAGGGCCGAAGGTGGGGATTGCAACTTCACCAGATCGCCTTCCCTAAGAGGCAGCAGATTGCAACTTAATTACAAAACATAACAACCTGCCCTGTTACCGAAACACTTAGCCATCGGTACTGAAAGAGAGCAAGATCAAATGTTGCCACGTGATCGAAAGAATTCGACAAAGTTAAATATTGCGACGCGATTGTTGGGACTCTGCTTATTGGTAAAAGATGACAAATGGATCCAAAACCTCCAATTGGTGGTTGATTTGATTTGATTTATGTAGATTTTTGGCATTATGCCAAGCACTGGGGCAACTGAAGCCATTCAGCGCTGAAACGGAAATTGGCAGTAAAAGGTTTGAAAGGTGTAACAGGAGGAGAACCTCGCAGTTGCACGATGAAACAATTGTTATGAGAGGATGGACAGTAAGATGGAAGAAAGACAATATGAACGGAGGTTCAGTAAAAGGAATGAAAGTAGCTGCAGCTAGGGGCCGAAGGGACGCTACAAAGAACCTTAAGTAATGCCTACATTGCACCGGATGAGGTGCACTGACGGCACTACACCACTACGGGGTCCATTGGGTGATAAAGAAAGTAACATAATCACGAGAATTCCATTACATCGCGACAGATCATAAGACTAAGTGCGATATATAAACTGAGTATGTGACTTTAACTTGATTGTGAAAGGTCACAACTTCATCATAAGTCTAGGTCTGAAATGGAAATTTAAAATATAAACACAGAATTTTTATTTGAAGGCGTAGAAGCTATAGTTTGTCCATACTACTTCAATCGGGTTAAACGTCATAAAGGTGGCAGCATAGCCACAAGACACTGTTAAATGAAGTACGGTTTATTCTAGCTCTTGTAAGATTCCCAGCCAATAAGAGTAGAAGAATGCCACCAACCACCCAACAGACAATCTATTGCAGCATTGTGACAGCATTAAAACACTGTATCGGTGTTAAAAAATATAAAAAAATCTTAACGAGGAAAAGCTGAGACAACACTTCTATTCTCTGGAGCTTACAGATAATTCAAGAGCACAAGTACAGCTAGGTTCAAATTTATCTGAGAAAACTGTTCTTTGTTACCAGTCCAACTACAATTCTGATTAAACAGTGAGCTTCCATAAAGGCTACGAAACAACGCAATATAAAGGCTACGAAACAACGCAATAAATAAGAAAAAAATCTTTTACGTACACGGTTTTTACTGTCCACATTTATTCCATACGCACTGGCTAGTTGCGCTAGTTTTCGATAACGGAGAGTATCACCTTCCTATATTATATGACTTTTAACTAGTGGTGAATTGGTGCATTCAAGGTAAGTAATCAAAACCGAAGGTTAAATTCGTTCACTTTACGAAAAGATACACCTGCGACTGGTAGATGAGTTTAAAGATGAGTTTAGACTCTTTCTGGAAAAGAACATTCCAGATCTGGCTGAGAAACATTCAGTATGTTGGTGAAAGACTGACGCATTTGGCTGCAGTTGCTTCAAGTTTCCAGATCTCAATATTTTTGCATGATGCGAGAAAATATCTTTAGCTATTTCTTTAGAATAAAAAAACCCCAAAACTGCTTGAATGGGTCATCAACAAGCAAGAGGAAGTTAACGGATGCTACTGGAAGCTATGGCACAGTAGGAACGGAAAGGCCCACTCGCCCTGACGACTGTGCCCCGTGCCAATTTGTAGCAGTATGTTTCACTACTTTATTTAACAGGCGTAATGAATAATACCTATGTTTCAGTGCATGCTGCTTTTTTTAACATTTTGTTAAGCTTAAAAGAACAGATACTATGATATTATTACTACTACTACTACTACTAATACTACTACTACTACTACTACTACTACTACTACTACTCTACTACTACTACTACTACTACTACTACTACTAACTACTACTACTACTGTTAACACAAAATAATAATGATAATAATGATAATGAGAATTAAAAAAAATACTCATAGTAGCAAGAGTCTTTAAATGGAGAAACAAATCCACAGTTCTGTAAATGTACATATATTTAAATTTAAAACTTTAAAGTTTTAAATTTAAATATATGTACATTTACATAACTATGGATTTATTTCTCCAATAATAATAATAATAATAATAATAATAATAATAACAATAATAATAATAA